>NW_027521035.1:0-140119 GCF_052094955.1 Ictidomys tridecemlineatus
GCAACTGTCCTTCTGTACTGCAGTCTCCAACATTTGTTTTTTGTAACTGTCTTTCTGCAGTCCAGACTCCAATCTCTGCTTTCTGTATCAGTCCTTCTTCACCCAGTCTCCAACTTCTGCTCTTACTAAGAGTCCTTCTGCACCCAAGTCTCCAACCTTCTGCCCTCTGTAACAGTTCTTCGGCACCCAAGTCTCCTCACTCTGCTCTCTGCAACGATCCTTCTGCACCCAAGTCTCCAAACTGTGCTCTCTGTGACAGTTCTTCTGTATCCGAGTTTTCAAACTGTTCTCTCTGTAAGATCCTTCTGCACCATTTCCAAACCTCGTCTCTCTGTAACATTGCTTCTGCACCCCAGGCTCCAAACTCTGTTCTCTGCAATGGTCCCTCTTAACCCCAGTCTCCAACCTCTGTTCTCTACAACAGTTCTTATGTACGAGTGTCTTCAACATCTATTCTCTGTAAGGGTCCTTCTTCACCACAGTCTCCAACCTCTGCTTTCTGTATCAGTCCTTCTGAAACACAGTCTCCAAACTCTGCTCTCTGTAAAAGACTTCTGCACCTCACTTTGCAACCTCTGCTCTCTGCAACAGTCCCTCTGCACCCCAGTCTTCAACCTTGCTCTCTGCAACAGTCCTTCTGCACCCCAGCCTCCAATATCTGCTCTCTTCCACAGTCCTTCTCCACCCCAGTCTCCAACCTCTGCTCTCTGTAACAGTCCTGCTGTACTGCAGTCTCCAAACTCTCTTTGTAACGATCCTTCTGCTCCCCAGTCTACAAACTCTGCTTTCTGTATCAGTTTTTCTGAACCCCAGTCTCCAACCTCTGCTCTCTGTAACTTTCCTCCTGCACCTCAGACTCCAACCTCTGCTCTCCGCAACAGTCTTTCTGAGCCCAATCTCCAACCTCATCTCTGCAACAGTCCTTCTGCACCTCAGTGTCCAACCTCTGATCTCTGTAAGAACCTTCTGAAACCCAGTTTCCAACTTGTGCTTTCTACAATGGTCCTTCTACACCCGAGTCTCCAACCTCTGTTCTCTACAACACTTATTCTGCACCCAATTCTCCAACCTCTTCTCTCTGTAACAGTACTTTTACACCCCAGTCTCCAAACTCTGCTTTCTGTATCAGGCTTTTTGCACCACAGTCTCCATCCTCTACTCTCTGCAACAGTCTTCTGTACCCAAGTCTCCAACCTCTACTCTGTGTAACAGTCCTTCTGTACTGCAGTCTTCAACCTATGCTCTCTGTAACGGTCCTTCTGCACCCCAGTCTCCAATCTCTGCTTTCTATATCAGTCCTTTTGCACACCAGTCTTCAACCTATGCTCTCTTTATCAGTCCTTCTGCACCTCAGATTACACACACTTCTCTCTCTCACAGTTCTTCTACACCCCAGTCTCCAACCTCTGCTCTCTGCAACAGTCCTTCTGCACCACAGTCTCCAACCTCTCCTCTCTGTAACAATCCTTATGCACCTCAGTCAAAAACCTCTGCTGTCTGCAATGGTCCTTCTGCACTTATGTCTCTCAACTCTACTCTCTGTAATGATCCTTCTGCACCCCATTCTACAAATTCAGCTCTCAGAAGCTATCCTTTTGCACCCCAGTCTCCAACCTTTGATCTCTGAAACAGTCTTTGTCAAAACCAGTCTACAACATCTGCTCTTCTCAACAGTCTTTCTGCACCTCCATGTGAAAAATCTGCTCTCTGCAACAATCCTTCTGCACCCCATTCTTCAACCTTTTCTATCTGCAACAGTCCTTCTGCACCACAGTCTCCAACATCTTCTATCTACAACACTCCTTTACCCCAGTCAAAATGGTGCTCTCTGTAACAGCCCTTCTATACTGCAGTCTCCAAACTCTGCTCTCTGTAAGCGTCCTTGTGCATCCCAGTCTCTAACCTCTGCTGTCTGTAACAGTCCTTCTGCACCTCAGTTTCAAACCTCTGCTTTATGTAAGATCCTTCTGCAACCCAGTCTGCAAACTCTGCTTTTTGTATCAGTCCTTCTGAACCACAGTCTCCAACCTATGCTCTCTGTAACTGTCCTTCTACCCCTCAATCTCCTACCTCTGTTTCTGCAACACTCCTGCTACACCTCAGTCTCCAACCTTTGCTATCTGCAACAGTCTTTCTGCACCCCAGTCTCCAACCTCTGATCTCTGCAACAGTCCTTCTTCACCCCAGTCTACAACATCTGCTCTCTGCAACATTTCTTCTTCACCCCAGTCTCCAACCTGTGCTCTCTGTAACTGTCCTTTGAACCCCAGGTTCCAACCTCTGCTCTCTGTAGCGATGCTTTTGTGCCTCACTCTCCAAACTCTGCTCTCTGCAAAGATCCTTCTGCACCTCAGTCTTAAACCTCTCTTCTCTGCAGTGATCCTTCTACACACCAGTCTCCACGCTCTGCTCTCTGTAACAGTCCTTCTGAACATCAGTGTCCAAACTCCGTTCTCCATCACAATACTTCTGCACCTCAGTCTCCAACCACTGCTATATGTAACAGTCCTTCTGTACCTCAGACTCCAACCTCTGCTCTCTGCAACAGTCCTTCTGCACCCCAATCTCTAACCTCTGCTCTATTTAACAATCCTTTTGCACCTCAGTTTCCAAACTCTGCTCTCTACAACGGTCCTTCTACACCTCAGTCTCTAAACTCTACTCTCTGTAACAGTCCTTCTGCACCTCAGTCTCCAACATCTGCTCTCTATAAGATCCTCCTGCAACCCAGTCTGTAAACTCTGCCCTCCGTAACAGTCCTTCTGCATTCTTTGTCCAACCTCTGTTCTTGTAACAGTTCTTTTGCACGCCGATCTCAAACCTCTGCTCGCTACAACGATCCTTATGCACCCCAGTCTACAACCTCTCCTCACTGCAAAAGTCTTTCTGCACCCCAGTCTCCAATATCTGATCTCTGCAAAACTCCTTCTGCACCTCAGTCTGAAAACTCTGTTCACTGTAACGATCATTCTGCACCCCAGTCTCCAACCTCTGCTCTCTGTAACAGTCCTCCTTTACCAAAGTCTCCAAACTCTGCTCTCTGTAAGATCCCTCTGCAACCCTGTCTCCAAACTCTGCTGTCTGTAACAGTCCCTCTGCACCCCAGTCTCCATCCTCTGCTCTGTGTATCAGGCCTTTTGAACCCAATTCTCCAACCTCTGCTCTCTGCAACAGTCCTTCTGCACCAAAGTCTCCAAACTCTGCTTTCTGTATCAGTCCATCTGCACCCCAATCTCCAAACTCTGCTCTCTGTAACAGTCCTTCTGCACCTCAGTCTAAAAACTCTGCTCTCAACAACAGTCCTTCTGCACCTAAGTCTCCAAACTCTGCCTCTGTAACAGTCCTACTGAAAGGCAGTCTCGAACCTCTACTCTCTGCAACAGTGCTTCTGCACCAAAATCTCAAACCTGTGCTCTCAGCAACAGTCCTTCTACACCCAATGTACAAACTCTGCTCTCTGTAACAGGCCGTCTGAAACCAAGTCTCCAACCTCTGCTCTCTGGAACAGTCCTTCTGCACTCCATTTCCCAAACTCTGCTCTCCGCAACAGTCCTTCTGCACCCCATACTCAAACCTCTGCTCTCTGCAACAGTTTTTCTGAAACCCAGTCTCCAAACTCTGCTCTCTGCAACGATCCTTCTGGACCAAAGTCTCCAAACTTTGCTCTCAGGAAAAGTCTTTCTGCACAACCGTCTCCAACCACTGCTCTGTGTAAGATACTTCTGCACTCCAGTTTCCAAACTCTGCTCTCTGTAACATTCCTTCTCCACCCCAGTCTTTAATCTCTTTTTTATGCAAGTGTAGGCACCCCAGTCTCCAACCTCTGTCCTCTGCTACAGTCCTTCTGCACCCCAGTCTTCAACATCTGCTTTCTGTAACAGTCCTACGGCAACCAAGTCTCCAAAATTTGCTTTCTGTATCAGTCCTTCTGAACACCAGTCTTAAAACTTTGCTCTCTGTATCTATCCTTCTGCACCTCTGTCTCCAACTTGTGCTCTCTGAAACATTCCTTCTACACCCCAGTCTCCAACCTCTGCTCTCTGTATCAGTTTTTCTATACCGCAGTCTCCAAACTCTGGTCTTTGTAACGTTCTTTCTTCACCCCAATTTCCAAACTCTGCTCTCTGTAACAGTACTTTTACACCACAGTATCCAACCTCTGACCTCTGTAACAGTCCTTCTGCACCTCAGTCTGACACCTCTCCTCTCTGCACGGTCTTTCTGAACCTCAGTCTCCAAACACTGCTCTCTGTGAGAGTCCACCTGCACCTCAGTCTCCAACCTCTTCTCTCCGTAAGATTCTTCAGGTACCCAGTCTCCAAATTCTGCTCTCTATAACAGTCCTCCTGCACTCCAGTATCCAAACTCTACTCTCTGTAACAGGCCTTTTGCACGCCAGTCTCCAAACTCTGCTCTCTATAGCAGGACTTCTGCACCTCAGTCTCCAACATCTGCTCTCTGCAACGATCCTTCTGCACCCCAGTCTCCAACCTCTGCTCTCCGCAATGATTCTAATGCACCCCAGTCTCCAACCTCTGATCTCTGCAACAGTCTATCTGCACCTCAGTCTCCGAATTCTGCTCTCTGTAAGATGCTTCTGCACCCCTGCATCCAACCTCTGCTCTCTGTAGCAGTCTTTTTGCACCCCAGTCTCCAACCTCTTCTCTCTACAAGAGTCCTTCTGCACACTGGTTACCAACATCTGTTCTCTGCAACAGTCCTTCTGCACCCCAGTCTCCAACATCTGCTCTCTGCAACAGTTATTCTTCACCTCAGTCTGAATACTCTACTCTCTGCAATGACCATTCTGCACCCCAGTCTCCTACCTCGGCTCTTTGTAAAAGTCCTTCTGTACCTCAGTCTCCCAACTCTGCTCTCTGTAAGATCCTTCTTCAATCCAGTCTTTAAACTCTGCACTTTATACCTTTCATTCTGCACAACAGTCTCCAACTTCTGCTCTCTGTAATAAAACTTCTGCAACCCAGTCTCCAACTTCTGCTCTTTGTAACAGGCCTTCTGCACCCCAGTCTCATACCTCTTCTATCTGCAACGATTCTTCTCCACCCCAGTCTCCAATATCTGCTCTCTGCAACAGTCCTTCTGCACCCCAGTCTCCAAACTCTGCTCTCTTCAACAGTCCTTCTGTACTGCAGTCTCTAACCTCTGCTCTCTTTAACGGTGTTTCTGAACCCCATAATCCAATCTCAGCTTTCTGCATCAGTCCTTCTGCACCTTAGTCTCCAACATCTGCTCTCTCTACGAGTCCTTCTGCAACTCAGTCTCCAACCTCTGCTTTTGGCAACAGTACTTCTGCTCCCCAGTCTTCAACCTCTTCTCTCTGCAACAGTCCTTCTGCACCCCAGTCACGAACATCTCCTCTCTGCAACAGTCCTTCTACACCCCAGTCTCCAAAATCTGCTCTCTGCAAGGATCGTTCTGGACCCCAGTCTCCAACGTCTGTTCTCTTCAACAGTACTTCTGCACCACAGTCTCCAAAATCTGCTTTCTTTAAGATCTTTCTGCTCTCCAGTTTCCAAAATCTGCTCTTTCTAATATTCCTTCTCCACTGCAGCCTCTACCCTCCGCTTTCTGCGAGGGTCCTGCGGCACCCCAGTCTCCAACGTCTGTCCTCTGTAACACTCCTTCTGCTTCCCAGTCTTCAACATCTGCTCTCTGTAACAGTCTTTATGTATCGCAGTCTCCAAACTCTGTTCTCTGTAACGGTTCTTCTGCAACCCAGTCTCCAAACTCTGCTTTTTGAATCAGTCCTTCTGAACCCCAGTTTCCAACCACTGCTCTCCATATCTATCCTTCTGCACCTCAATCTCCAACCTGTGCTTTCTGTAACAGTGCTTCTGCACCCCAGTCTCCAAACTCTGCTCTCTGTAACAGCCCTTTTATACCGCAGTCTCCAACTTCTGCTCTCTTTAGCAGTCCTTCTGCACCCCAATTTCCAAACTCTGCTTTCTGTAACAGTCCATTTGCTCCTCAGTTTCTAAACTCTCCTCTCTGTAACAGTACTTTTGCACCTCAGTCTGAAACCTCTGCTCTCCACGATTCTTCTGCAAACCAGTCTCCAACCACTGCTTTCTGTAACAGTCCATGTGCACCTCAGTCTCCAACCTCTGCTTTTGGTAAGTTCCTTCATCAAACCAGTTACCAAACTCTGCTCTCTGTAAAAGTCCTTTTACACCCCAGTCTCCAACCTCTCCTCTCTGTAACAGGCCTTCTGCACGCCAGTCTCAAAACTCTGCTCTCTATAGTGGGCCTTCTGCACGCCAGTCTCCAACCTCTGCTCTCTGCAATGATCCTACTGCACCCCATTCTCCAACTTCTGATCTCTGCAAGAGTTTTTCTGTACCTCAGTCTCCAAATTATTCTCTCTGTAAGATCCTTCTGAACCCCTGTCTCCAACCTCTGCTCTCTGTAACAGTCCTTCTGCACCACAGTCTCCAAAGTCTACTCACTGCAACAGTCCTTCTGCACCCCAGTCTCCAACCTCTGATCTCTGCAACACTCCTTCTGCAAGACAGTCTCAAACCTCTGCTCTCTGAAACAATCCTTCTTCACCTCAGTCTCAAAACTCTGCACTCTGCAAATTTTCTCCTGCACCTCAGTCTCTAAATCTCTACTCTCTGTAACAGTTCTTCTGCACCTCATTCTCCAACCTATTCTCTCTGTAGGATCCTTCTCCAACCCAGTCTCCAAACTCTGCTCTTTGTAACAGTCCTTCTGCATAGCAGTCTCCAATCTCTGCTCTCTGCACTGATACTTCTTCACACCAGTTTCCAAGCTCTGCTCTCTGTAACAGTCCTTCTGAACCCCAGTCTCCAAAATTTGCTTTTTGCAACAGTCCTTCTGCAACTCAGTATGAAAACTCTGCTCTCTGCAACGATCCTTCTGCACCTCAGTCTCCTACCTCTGCTCTCTGTAAGACCCTTCTGCATTCCAGTCTTCAAACTCTGCTCCTTGTAACAGTCCTTATGCACAACAGTTTCCAAACTCTTCTCTCTGTAAGAGAAATTGTGCAACCCAGTCCAAAACCTCTGCTCTCTGTAATAGGCCTTCTGAAACCCAGTCTTCAACCTGTTCTCTCTGCAATAATTCTTCTCCACAACAGTCTCAAACCTATGCTCTCGGCAAAAGTCTTTCTGCATCCTTGTCTCCAACCTCTCCTCTCTGTAAGATCCTTATGCACTCCAGTCTCCAACCTCTCCTATCTGTAACAATCCTTCTGCAACCCAGTCTCCAAAATCTGCTCTCTGAAACAGTTCTTCTTCACCGCAGTCTGAAATCTCTGCTCTCTGCAACGACATTTCTGCACCCCAGTCTCCTACCTCTTCTTTTTTGAACAGTCCTTCTGCACCTCTGTCTCCCAACTTTGCTCTTTTCAGATCCTTCCACAACCCAGTCTTTAAACTCTGGACTCTGGAACAGTCCTTCTGCACAAAAGTCTCCAAACTCTGCTCTCTGTAACAGTCCTTCTTCATCTCAGTCTCAAACCTCTACTCTCGGTAACAGTCCTTCTGTACCTCAGACTGAAACCTCTTCTCTGCATGATCCTTCTACACCCAGTCTCAAACCACTGCTCTCTGTAACAGTCCACCTACACCTCAGTAACCAAACTCTGCTCTTTGTAAGATCCTTCAGCAACCCAGTCTCCTAACACTGCTCTCTATAACAGTCCTTCTGCACCTCACTCTCCAACCTCTCCTCTTTGTAACAGGCGTTCTGCACGCCAGTCTCCAAACTCTGCTTTATGCAACGATATTTCTGCACCCCAGTCTCCAACCACTGCTCTCTGAAATGATCCTACTGCACCCCAGTCTCTAACCTCTGATCTCTGCAACAGTACTTCTGCACCTTAGTCTCCAAATTCTCCTCTCTGTAAGATCCTTCTGTACCCGTGTTTCCAAGCTCTGCTCCTTTCAACGATCCTTCTGCACCCCAGTCTCCAACCTCTTCTCTATGTAAAAGAAATTCTGCACCTCAGTCTCCAATCTCTGCTCTTTGCAAAAGTCCTTCTGCACTGCAGTCTCCAACTTCTCCTCTTTGTAAAAGTCTTTCTACACCGCAGACTCCAATCTCTTCTTTCTGTATCAGTCCTTCTGCACCCCAGTCTTCAACTTCTGCTCTCTCTAAGAGTCCTTCTGCACCTCATTCTCCAACCTCTGCTCTCTGCAACAGTCCTTCTGCAACCCAGTCTCCAACCTCTACTCTCTGCAACAGTCCTTTTGCACCCCAGTCTCCAACCTCTGCTCTCTGCAACAGTCCTTCTCCACCAAAGTCTTTAACCTCTGCTCTATGTAACAGGACTTCTGCACCTGAGTCTCAAACCGCTGCTCTCTGCAACAGTCCTTCTACACTCCAGAATCCAACCTCTTCTCTCTGCAAAAGTCTTTCTGCACCCCAGTTTCCAAACTCTGCTGTCTGCAAGAGTCCATCTGCACACCAGTCTCCAACCTCTGCTCTCTGCATCAGTCCTTATGCAACACAGTCTCCAATCTCTGCTCTCTGTAAGATTCTTCTGCACTCCAATTTCCAAACTCTGTTCTCTGTAACATTCCTTCTCCAACCCAGTCTTTAAACTCTGCTTTCTGTAAGTGTCCTGCAGCACTCCAGTCTCTAACCTCTGTCCTCTGCAACAGTTCTTCTGCACCACAGTCTCCAAACTTTGCTTTCTGTATCAGTCCTTCTGAAGCCCAGTCTCAAAACTCTCTTCTCTGTTTCTATCTTTCTGCACCTCAGTCTCCCACCTGTTCTCTCTGTAACATTCCTTCTGCACCCCAGTCTCCAACCTCTGCTTTCTGTAACAGTTTTTCTATACTGCAGTCTCCAAATTCTAGTCTCTGTAACGGTCCTTCTGCACCCCAATTTCCAAACTCGGCTTAGTGTAACACTCCTTGTGCACCTCAGTCTCCAACCTCTGCTCTCTGTAACAGTCCTTCTGCATCTCAGTCTGACACCTCTGCTCTCTGCACGATCCTTCTGCAACCCAGTCTTCAACAAACACTCTCTGCACCAGTCCTTCTGCACCGAAGTCTCCAACCTCTGCTCTCTGCAATGATCATACTGCATCCCAGTCTCCAATATCTTATCTCTGCAACAGTCCCTCTGCATCTCAGTCTCCAGCTTCTGCTCCCTGTAAGATTCTTGTGCACCCCGGTATCCAACATCTGCTCTCTGTAACAGTCCTTCTGCACCAGAGTCTTTAACCTCTGCTCTCTGTAGCAAGACTTCCGCCCCTCAGTCTCGAACCTCTGCTCTCTGCAACAGTCCTTTTGCACCCCAGTCTCCAACCTCTGCTCTATACAACAGTCCTTCCACACCCTAGTTACCAACATCTGCTCTCTGCAACAGACCTTCTGCACCCCAGTATTCAACATCTGCTCTCTGCAATAGTCCTTCTGCACCACAGTCTCAAAACTCTGCTCTCTGCAACGATCTTTCTGGACCCCAGTCTCCAACGTCTGCTCGCTGAATCGGTGTTTCTACACAACAGTCTCCAACCTCTGCTCTCTGTAACAGGACTTCTGGAACCCAGTCTCTAAACTCTGCTCTCTGTAAAAGGCTTTCTGCACTCCAGTCTCCAACCTCTTTTCTCTGCAACGATTCTTCTCCTCCCAAGTGTCCTACATCTGCTCTCTGCAATAGTCCGTTTGCACCCCAGTCTCCAAACTCTGCTTTCTGTAAGATTCATCTGAACCCCTGTCTCCAAGCTCTGCTCTCTTTAACAGTCCTTCTGCACCTAAGTCTCCAACCTATGCTCTTTGTAACAGTCCTTCTGCACACCAGTCTCTAAAATCTGCTCTCTGCCACAGTTCTTCTGCACCCCAGTCTCAAAACTCTGCTCTCTGCAACGATCTTTCTGGACCCCAGTCTCCAACGTCTGCTCGCTGCATCGGTGTTTCTGCACCACAGTCTTCAACATCTGCTTTCTGCAACAGTCCTTCTGCACCTCAGTCTGAAAACTCTGCTCACTGTAACATTCCTTCTCCACCCCAGTCTTCAACCTCTGTCCTCTGCAACAGTCCTTCTGCTCCCGAGTCTCTGAGATCTGCTCTTTGTTACAGTCCTTCTGCACCAGAGTCTCCAACTTCTGCTCTTTGTAACGGTCCTTTTAAACCCCAGTCTCCAAACTCTGCTTTGTGTATCAGTCTGTCTGAACCCCAGTCTCCAACCTCTGTTCTCTGTATCTATCCTTCTGCACCTCAGTCTCAACATGTTCTCTATGTAAGAGTCCCTCTGCACCCCATTCCCCAACATCTGATCTCAGTAACAGTCCTATACCGCAGTCTCCAAACTCTGCTCTCCTTAAGGGTCCTTCTGCACACGAATTTCCAGAACCTGCTTCATGTAACAGTCCTTCTGAACCTGAGCCTCCAAACTCTGCTCTCTGAAACAGTCCTTCTACACCTCAGGCTCCAACCTATGCTCTCTGTGACAGTCCTTCTGGATCTCAGTCTGAAAATTCGGCTCTCTGCACAATCCTTCTGCACCCAAGTCTCCAAACACTGCTCTGGGTAACAGTTCCCCTGCACCTCAGTCTACAATCTCTGCTCTCTGTAAGATCCTTCATCAACCCAGTCTTCAACCACTGCTCTCTGTAACAGACCTTCTGCACCCAAGTCTCCAAATTTTTATCTCTGCAATGATTCTTCTCCACACCAGTCTCAAACCTCTCCTCTCTGCAACAATCCTTTTGCACCACAGTCACCAACCTCTGCTCTCTGCACCCCAGTCTCAGAACTCTGCTCTCTGTAACCGTCCTTCTGCACCGCAGTCTCCAACCTCTGCTCTCTGTAACAGAGTTTTTGCATCTGAGTCTCCAACCTCTGCACTCTGCAACAGTCCTCTTACACCACACTCTCCAAAATCTGCTCTCTGCAAGATCCATCTGAACCCTCTCTGCTATCTGCAACAGTCTTTCTGAACCCCACTCTCCAACCTCTGCTCTCTGCAACAGTCCTTTTGCACCTAACTCTGAAAAGTCTGCTCACTGCAACGACCCTTCAGCTCCACAGTCTCCTTCTTCTGCTCTCTATAACAGTCCTTCTGCACCTCATTCTCTGAACTCTGCTTTTTGTAAGGTCCTTCTACAACCCAGTCTTTAAACTCTGCACTCTGTAACAGTCATTCTGCACAACAGTCTCCAAACTCTGCTCTCTGTAACATGACTTCAGCCATCCGGTCTCCAAACTCTACTCTCTGTAACAGGCCTTCTGCACCCCAGTCTCCAACCTCCTCTCTCTGCAATGATTCTTCTCCACCCCAGTCTCCAGAATCTGCTCTCTGCAACAGTCCTTTTGCACCCCAGTTTCAAAACTCTGCTCTCTGTAAGGTCCATCTGAACCCCATTCTCCAAACTCTGCTCTCTAAAACAGTTCTTCTGCACCTCAGTCTCCAAACACTGCTCTCTGTAACAGTCCTTTTTCAGCTCAGTCTCCAATCTCTGCTCTGTGTAACAGTCCTTCTGTACCCCAGTCTCTAAAATCTGCTCTCTGCCACAGTCCTTCTGCACCCCAGTCTCCAACGTCTGCTCTCTAGAACAGTCCTTCTGCACCCCAGTCTCATAACTCTGCTCTTTGCAACGATCATTCTGGACCCCAGTCTCCAACCTCTGCTTTCTCTATCAGTCTTTCGGAACCCCAGTCTCCAACCTCTGTTCTCTGTATCTATCCTTCTGCACCTCAGTCTCAACCTGTGCTCTATGGAAAAGTCCCTCTGCACCCCAGTCTCCAACCTCTGCTCTCGGTAACAGTTCTATACCTCAGTCTTCAAACTCTGCTCTCCTTAATGGTCCTTCTGCACACGAATTTCCAAAATCTGCTTCCTGTAACAGTCCCTCTGCACCTGAGTCTCCAAACTCTGCTCTCTGTAACGGTCCTTATGCACCCCAGTTTCCAAAGTCTTCTTTCTGTATCAGTCCTTCCTCACCCCAGTCTCCAAACTCTACTCGCTGAAACAGTACTTATGCACATCAGTCTCCAAACTCTGCTCTCTGCAACAGTTCTTCTTCATCCCAGTCCCCAACCTCTGCTCTCTGCAACAGTCCTTTTACACCCCAGTCTCCAACATCTGCTCTCTGCAACAGTCCTTCTACACACAGTCTCTAATCTCTACTCTCTTTAACTGTCCTTCTGCACCTCAGTCTCCTACCTCTGCTCTCTGTTAGATGCTTCTTCACCCCTGTCTCCAACCTCTGCTCTCGTAAAAGTCCTCTGCACTCCAGCCTCCAACATCTCCTCACTGCAACCGTCCTTCTGCAACCCAGTCTTTAACGTCTGCACTCTCAACAGTCCTTCTGCACCTCAGTCTGAACACTCTGCTCTCTGCAAGTATCCTACTGCACTTCAGTCTCCAACCTCTACTCTCTGTAACAGTCCTATTTCACCTCAGTCTCCAAACTCAGCTCTATATAAGATCCTTCTGCAACCCAGTATCCAAACTCTGCTCTATGTAACTGTCCACCTGCTCCCCAGTCTTTAAACTCTGCTCTCTGTAACAGGCCTCATGCACCTCAGTCTACAAACTCAGCTATATGTAACAGGCCTTCAGCGCCACAGTATCCAACCTATTCTCTCTGCAATGATCCTTCTACAACCCAGTCTACAACGTCTGCACTCTGCAACAGTTCTTCTGCACCCCAGTTTCCAACCTCTGCTCTCTGTAAGATCCTTCTGCACCCAGTTTCCAACCTCTTCTCTTTGAAACAGTCCTTCTGTACCCCAGTCTCCGAACTCTGCTCTCTGTAACAATGCTTCTGCTCATCAGTCTCCAACCTCTGCTCTCTGCAACGGTCTTTCTACACCTCAGTCTCTAACCTCTGTTGTCTGCAATAGTCCTTCTGCACCCCAGTGTGCAACCTCTGCTCTCTGTAAGAGTCCTTCTGTACCACAGTCTCCAACCTCTGCTCTCTGTAACGGTCCTTCTGCACCGCAGTCTTCAAACTCTGCTTTCTATAACAGTCCTTCTGCACCCCAGTCTCCAATCTCTGCTCACTGTAAGATCCATCTGCACCCCAGTCTCCAACCTCTGCTCTCTGTAACAGTTCTTCAGCACCTCAGTCTCCAACCTCTGCTATCTGTAACAATTCTTCTTCACGTCAGTCTAAAACCGCTGCTCTCAGCAATGGTCCTTCTGCACCCCAGTCTCCAAACTCTATTCTCTTCAACAGTTATTCTGCACCCCAGTATTCAACCTCTGCATTCTGCAAAAGTCCTTCTTCACCCCAGTGTCCAACCTCTGCTCTCTGTAACAATCCTTCTGCACCTGAGTCTCCAACCTCTGCTCTCTGCAACGGTCCTTCTGCACACCTGTCTCCAAACTCTGTTGTCTCCAACAGTCCTTCTTCACCTCAGTCTTCTGCACCGCAATCTCTAACCCCTACTCTCTGCAACCTTCTCTGCAATGGTCCTTCTGCACTTCAGTCTCCAACATCAGATCTCTGCAAAAGTCCTTCTCCACCCCAGTCTCCAAACTCTGCTCTCTGTAACAGTTCCTCTGTACTGCAGTTTCCAAACTCTTCTCTCTGTAACTGTCCTTCTTAACCCAAGTCTCCAACCACTGCTTTCTCTGTCAGTCCTTCTGCACTCAAGTCTCTAATCTCTGCTCTCTGTAACAGTCCATCTGCACCTCAGTCTCCAAATTCTGCTCTCTGCAAAGGGCCTTTAGCACCCCAAACCCCAACCTCTGCTCGCTGCAACAGTCCTTTTACACCCAAGTCTTAAACCTCTGCACTCCGCAACAGTCTTTCTGCACCTCAGTCTCCAACATCTTCTCTCTGCAATGGTCTTTTTGCACCTCAGTATTCAACATCTATCTCTGTAACAGTCCTTCTGCACCTCAGTCCCTATCCTCTGCTCTCTGTAACAGGCCTTCTGCACCCAAGTCTCTGAACTCTGCTCTATTTAACAGTCCTTATGCACCCCAATCTCCAACCTCTGCTCTCTGGAACAGTCCTTCAGCACCTCAGTCTCCAAACTCTTCTCTCTGTATGATCCTTCTGCACCCCAGTCTTCAAACTCTGCTCTCAGTATCAGTCCTGCAACTTAGTCTCCAAACATGCTCTCTGTAACAATTTTTCTGCACCTCAGTCTTCAACAACTGCTCTCTGAAACAGTCGTTCTGCACCCCAGTCTCCAACCTCTGTTCTCTAGAACAATCCTTCTATACCACAGTCTCCATAATCTACTCTCAGCAACAATCCTTCTTCACCCCAGTCTCAAACGTCTGCTCTCTGCAACAATCTTTCTGCACCCCAGTCTCCAAACTTTCCTCTCTGTAAGATCCTTGTGCACCCCAGTTACAAACTCTGCTCTCTGTAACATTCCTTCTGCACCCCATTCTCTAAAGTTTTCTATTTGCAATGGTCCCTCCGCACCCCAGTCTCGAACCTTGTTCTCTACAACAGTTCTTGTGTACCGCAGTCTTCAACCTCTGCTTTTTGTATCAGTCATTCTGCAGCACAGTCTCCAAACTCTGCTCTCTGTAACAGTCCTTCTGCACCTCACTCTGCAAAATCTGCTCTCTGAAATAGTCCTTTTGCACCCCCGTCTTCAACCTCTGCTCTCTGAAACAGTCCTTCCTCACCCCAGTGTCTAAAACCTGCTCTCTGCAACAGTACTTTTCCACCGAAGTCACCAAACTCTGCTCTCTGTAACAGTCCTTCTGCACCTCAGACTCCAACCTCTGCTCTCTGCAACAGTCCTTCTGCGCCCCAATCTCGAACTTCTGCTCTCTGCAACAGTCCTTCTGAACCTAAGTGTCCAAACTCTGCTCTCTGTAAGATCCTTCTGAAACCCAGTCTCCAACATAAGCTTTCTGCAATGGTCCTTCAGCACCAGAGTCTCCAACCTCTGTTCTCTACAACATTTATTGTGCACCCCAGTCTCCAACCTCTGCTCTCTGTAACAGTGCTTCTGTACCGCAGTCTCAAACCTCTATTCTCTGTAAGGGACCTTCTGCACCCCATCTCCAACCTCTGCTTTCTGTATCTGTCTTTCTGCAACCCAGTCTTTAAACTCTGCTTTCTTTATCCATCGTTGTGCATGCCAGGCTTCAACCTCTGCTCTCTTTAACAGTGCTGCTGCACCCCAGTCTCCATCCTCTGCTCTCTGCAACATTCCTTCTGCACCCCAGTCTCCAAACACTGCACTCTGCAACAGTCTTTCTGCACCCTAGTCTCCAACCTCTGCTCTCTGTAACAGTCCTTCTGCACATCAGTCTCCAACCTCTGTTCTCTGTAAGAGGCCTTCTGCACCCAGTCTACAACCTCTCCTCTCTGTAACAGGCCTTCTGCACCCAAGTCTCTAAACTCTGCTCTCTTTAACAGTCCTTCTGCACCCCAGTCTCCAACCTCTGCTCTCAGTATCAGTCCTGCACCCCAGGCTCAAAACACTGCTCTCTGAAACAGTTTTTCTGCACATCAGTCTTAAACAACTGCTATCTGCAAGAGTCCTCCTCAGCTCAGTCTCCAACCTCTGCTCTCTATAACAGTCCTTCTATACCCCAGTCTCCATAATCTACTCTCTGCAACGATCCTTCTGCACCCCAGTCTCCAACGTCTGCTCTCTGCAAAATTCCTTCTGCACTCCAGTCTCCAAACTTTCCTCTCTTTAATATCCTTCTGCACCCCAGTTTCCAAACGCTACTCTCTGTAACATTCCTTCTGCACCCCAGTCTCCAACCTGTTCTCTACAACAGTTCTTCTGTACCGCAGTCTTCAACCTCTGTTCTTTGTAAGAGTCCTTCTGAACCCCAGTCTCCAACCTCTGCTTTCTGTATCAGTCTTTCTTCACCACAGTCTCCAAACTCTGCTCTCTGTAACAGTCCTTTTTCACCTCACTCTGCAACCTCTGCTCTCTGCAGCAGTCCTTCTGTAAACCAGTCTTCAACCTCTTCTCTCTGCAACAGTCCTTCCTCAACCTAGTCTATAAAATATGCTCTCTGTAACAGTCCTTTTCCACCGCAGTCTCAAACCTCTGATCTCTGTAACAGTACTTCTGTACTGCAGTCTCCAACCTCTGCTCTCTGTAATGGTCCTTCTGCACCCCAGTCTCCAAACTCTCCTTTCAGTATCAGTCCTTCTGCACCCCGGTCTCGAACCTCTGCTCTCTGTAACAGTCGTTCTGCACCTCAGACTCCAACCTCTGCTCTCTGCAACAGTACTTCTGCGCCCCAATCTCCAACCTCTGCTTTCTGCAATGGTTCTTCTGAACCCCAGTCTCCAACCTCTGTTCTCTACAACACTTATTCTGCACCCCAGTCTCCAACCTCTGCTCTCTGTAAAAGTCCTTCTGTACCGAAGTCTCCAACCTCTGTTCTCCGTAAGGGTCCTTCTGAAGCCCAATCTCCAACCTCTGTTTTCTATATCAGTCCTTCTTCCCCACATTCTCCAAACTCTGCTCTCTGTAACAGTCCTTCTGTACCTCAGTCTGCAACCTCTGCTCTCTGCAATAGTCCTTCTTCCCCCCTGTCTGCAATATCTGCTCTCTGCAACAGTCTTTCTGCACCCCAGTCTCCAACATCTGCTCTCTGCAACAGTCATTCTCCACCTGTCTCCAACCTCTGCTCTCTGCAACAGTCCTTCTGCACCCAGGTCACCAACGTCTGCTTTCTGTATCAGTCCTTCTGCACCCCAGTCTCCAACTTCTGCTCTCTTTAACAGTCCTTCTGCACCTCAGTCACTAACCTCTACTATCTGCAGCAGTTCTTCTCCACTCCAGTTTCCAACCACTGCTCTCGGCAACAGTCCTTCTGGACGCCATTCTCAAACTTCTACTCTCTGAAACAGTCCTGTACACCCCAGTCTTTTACATCTGCTCTCTGTAACAGTCTTTCTGCACCTCAGTCTGAAAACTCTGCTCTCTGCAACGTTCTTTCTGCACCTCAGTCTCCAACTTCTGCTCTCTTCAACAGTCCTTCTGCATCCCAGTCTCCAACCTGTGTTCTAAGCAAAAGTCTTTCAACACCCCAGGCTCTAAACTCTGCTCTCTGTAACAGTCCTTCTGTACTGCGGTCTCAAACCTCTGCTGTCTCTAATGGTCCTTCTGCACCCGAGACTCTAAACTCTACTTTCCATATTAGTTATTCTACACCCAAGTCTCCAACCTCTGCTCTCTGTAACAGTCCTTCTTCAAATCAGTCTCCAACATCTGCTATCTTCACGATCCTTCTGCACCCCAGTCTCAAACCACTGCTCTCTGTAACAGTCCACCTGCACCTTAGTCACCAACCTCTGCTCTCTGTAAGATCCTTAAGCAACCCAGTCTCCAAACACTGCTCTCTATAACAGTCATTCTGCACCCCAGTCTCTAACCTCTCCTATCTCTAACAGGCCTTCTGCACGCCAGTCTCCAAACTCTGATCTCTGCAACGATCATTCTGAACCCCAGTCTCCAACCTCTGCTCTCTGTAATGATCCTACTGCACCCCAGTCTCCAACTTCTGTTCTCTACAACTGTCCTTCTGCACCTCAGTCTAAAACCTCTGCTCTCTGCACGATCCTTCTGCACCCCAGTCTCCAATATCTACTCTATGTAACAGAACTTCTTCACTTCA
The DNA here is from genome assembly GCF_052094955.1 of Ictidomys tridecemlineatus. Classification (NCBI taxonomy): domain Eukaryota; kingdom Metazoa; phylum Chordata; class Mammalia; order Rodentia; family Sciuridae; genus Ictidomys; species Ictidomys tridecemlineatus. Next base: position 17,563 of record NW_027521035.1, read on the forward strand.
GTCTCCAAGCTCTCCTCTCTGTAACAGGCCTTCTGCAGGCCAGTCTCCAAACTCTACTATCTGTAGCAGGTTTCAGCACCCCAGTTACCAAAATTTGCTCTCTGCAACGATCCTTCTGCACCTCAGTCTCAAACCTTCCTCTTTGCAATGATCCTAGTGCACCCTAGTCTCCAACCTCTGATCTCTGCAATAGTGCTTCTGCACCTCAGTCTCCAAATTCGGCTCTCTGTAAGATCCTTCTGAACCCCTATATCCAACCTCTGCTCTCTGTAACAGTCCTTCTGCATCTGAGTCTCCAGACAATGCTCTCTGTTACAGGCCTTCCAAACCTCAGTCTCCAACCGCTGCTCTCTGCAACAGTCCTCTGCACCCCAGTCTCAAACCTCTGCTCTCTACAACAGTCCTTCTGAAGCCCAGTCTCCAACATCTGCTCTCTGCAACAGTTCTGCACCTCAGTCTGAAAACTCTGCTCTCTGCAACGACCTTTCTGGACCCCAGTCTCCTACCTCTGCTCTCTGTAACAGTCCATCTACACCTTAGTCTCCAAACTCTGCTCTCTCTAAGACCCTTTTGCAGCCCAGTCTTTTTTTTTTATTGGTTGTTCAAAACATTACAGAGCTCAAGACATATCATCTTTCATACATTCGACTCAATTGGGTTTTGAACTCCCCAAATACATAATACAGACTCACTTCTGTTACATACTCACATTTTCACATAATGGCATATTAGTGACTGTTGTATTCTGCTACCTTTCCTATCCCCTACTATCCCCCCTCCCCTCCCCTCCCCTCCCAACATCCCTCTCTACCTCCTCTGCTGTTGTTCAATTCTCTCCCCTTTTTCCCCCCACCCCCTTGCCCCTCATAACCTCTTATTATTTTGTGTATCACTGAAGGTCTCCTACCATTTCCATATGTTTTCCCTTCTCTCTTCCTTTCTCTCCCCCCATTCGTCTTAGTTTACTGTTAGTCTTTTCCTCATGCTCTTCCTTCCTGTTCTATTCTTAGTGGCTCTCTTTATATCAAAGAAGACATTTGACATTTGTTTTTTAGGGCTTGGCTAGCTTCACTTAGCATAATCTGCTCTAATGCCATCCATTTCCCTGCAAATTCTATGATTTTGTCATTTCTTAGTGCTGCATAATACTCCATTGTGTATAGCTGCCACAATTTTTTTATCCACTCATCTATTGAAGGGCATCTAGGTTGGTTCCACAGTCTAGCTATTGTGAATTGTGCTGCTATAATCATTGATGTGGCCGTATCCGTATAGTGTGCTCTTTTAAGGTCCTCAGGGAATAGTCCAAGAAGGGCAATAGCTGGGTCAAATGGTGGATCCATTCCCAGCTTTCCCAGGAATCTCCATACTGCTTTCCAAATTGGCCTCACCATTTTGCAGTCCCACCAGCAGTGAACAAGTGTGCCCTTTTCCCCACATCCTCGCCAACACTTATTGTTGTTTGACTTGGTAATGGCTGCCAATCTTACAGGAGTGAAATGGTATCTTAGGGTGGTTTTGATTTGCATTTCTCTGATTGCTAGAGATGTTGAGCATTTTCTCATGTGCTTGTGGATTGATTGTATGTCCTCCTCTGAGAAGTGTCTGTTCAGGTCCTTGGCCCATTTGTTGATTGGATTATTTGTTATCTTATTGTTTAATTTTTTGAGTTCTTTGTACATTCTGGATATTAGGGCTCTGTCTGAGGTGTGAGGGGTAAAAATTTGTTCCCAGGATGTAGGCTCTCTATTTACCTCTTTTACTGTTTCTCTTGCTGAGAAAAAACTTTTTAGTTTAAGTAGGTCCCATTTGTTTATTCTTGTCATTAACTCTTGGGCTACGGGCGTTCTATTAAGGAATTTGGAGCCCGACCCCACAATATGTAGATCGTAGCCAAGTTTTCCTTCTATCAGACGCAGTGTCTCTGTTTTTATATCTAGCTCCTTGATCCATTTTGAGTTAACTTTTGTGGCTGGTGAGAGAAAGGGATTCAATTTCATTTTGTTGCATATGGATTTCCAATTTTCCCAGCACCATTTGTTGAAGATGCTATCTTTCCTCCATTGCATGTTTTTAGCCCCTTTATCAAATATAAGATAGTTGTAACTTTGTGGATTAGTCTCTGTGTCCTCTATTCTGTACCAATGGTCCACCTGCCTGTTTTGGTACCAGTACCATGCTGTTTTTGTTACTATTGCTTTGTAGTACAGTTTGAGCTCTGGTATCGCTATACCTCCAGATTCACACTTCCTGCTTAGAATTGCTTTTGCAATTCTGGGTCTTTTGTTTTTCCATATGAATTTTATGATTGCTTTATCTATTTCTACAAGAAATGTCTTTGGGATTCTGATTGGCATCGCATTAAACCTGTAGAGAACTTTGGGTAATATCGCCATTTTGATGATGTTAGTTCTGCCTATCCATGAACAGGGTACATTTTTCCATCTTCTGAGATCTTCTTCTATCTCTCTCTTTAAGGTTCTGTAGTTTTCATTGTATAAATCTTTCACCTCTTTTGTTAGGTTGATTCCCAAGTATCTTATTTTCTTTGAGGATATTGTGAATGGAGTGGTTTTCCTTATTTCCATTTCAGAGGTTTTGTTGCTGATATACAGGAATGCCTTTGATTTGTGCGTGTTGATTTTATATCCTGCCACTTTGCTGAATTCATTTATTAACTCTAGCAGCTTCTTTGTAGATCCTTTTGGGTCTGTTAAGTAAATTATCATGTCATCTGCAAATAGCGATAATTTAATTTCTTCTTTTCCTATTTTTATGCCTTTAATTTCTTTTGTCTGTCTAATTGCTCTGGCTAGTACTTCAAGAACTAAATTGAATAGAAGTGGTGATAGAGGACATCCCTGTCTTGTTCCAGATTTTAGAGGGAATGCCTTCAGTTTTTCTCCGTTTAGGATGATGCTAGCCTGAGGTTTAGCATATATAGCTTTTAAAATGTTGAGGTAAGTTCCTGATATCCCTAGTTTTTCTAATGTTTTGAACATAAAGGGATGTTGTATTTTGTCAAATGCTTTTTCTGCATCTATCGAGATGATCATATGGTTCTTGTCTTTAAGCCTATTGATGTGGTGAATAGCATGTATTGATTTCCGTATATTGAACCAGCCTTGCATCCCAGGGATGAATCCTACTTGATCTTGGTGCACAAGTTTTCTGATATGTTTTTGTATTCGATTCGCCAGAATTTTATTGAGAATTTTTGCATCCAAGTTCATTAGAGATATTGGTCTGTAGTTTTCTTTCTTTGAAGTGTCTTTGTCTGGTTTTGGGATCAGGGTGATGTTGGCCTCATAGAATGAATTTGGAAGAGCTCCTTCTTTTTCTATTTCTTGAAATAGTTTGAAAAGTATTGGTATTAGTTTTTCTTTGAAGGTTTTGTAGAACTCCGCTGTATACCCATCCGGTCCAGGGCTTTTCTTGGTTGGTAGACTTTGGATGGCTTCTTCTATTTCTTCCTTTGTTATTGGTCTGTTTAAATTGTGTGTGTCTTCCTGTCTCAATCTGGGCAAATCATATGCCTTATGAAATTTATCGATATCCTCGCTATCTTCTATTTTATTAGAATATAGGGTTTCAAAATACTTTCTAATTATGTTCTGTATTTCTGTAGTGTCTGTTGTGATATTGCCTTTTTCATCCCGTATATTAGTAATTTGATTTCTCTCTCTTCTTCTTTTTGTTAGCATAGCTAAGGGCTTGTCTATCTTATTTATTTTTTCAAAGAACCAACTTTTAGTTTTATCAATTTTTTCAATGGTTTTTTTGTTTCAATTTCGTTTATTTCTGCTCTAATTTTAATTATTTCTTGTCTTCTACTACAATTGCTGTTGTTTTGTTCTTCCTTTTCTAGGTTTTTGAGGTGTAGTGTGGGTTCATTTATTTGTTGGTTTTTTCTTTATTTGATGAAAGAAATCCAGGATATGAATTTCCCTCTTAAAACTGCTTTCATTGTGTCCCATAGATTCCGGTATGTTGTGTCTGTATTATCATTTGACTCTAAGAATTTTTTTATCTCTTCCTTTATGTCTTCTGTAACCCATTGATCATTCAATAACATATTGTTCATTTTCCATGTGGTGTAGGATTTTTCCTTCCTTTTTTTATCATTGATTTCCAATTTCATTCCATTATGGTCAGATATGGTGCATGGTATTATCTCCACACTTTTATATTTACTAAGATTTGCCTTATGGCATAATATATGGTCTATTTTTGAGTAGGATCCATGTGCTGCTGAGAAGAACGTGTATCCACTTGATGATGGTTGGTATATTCTATATATGTCAGTTAGGTCTAGGTTATTGATTGTGCTGTTGAGTTCTATAGTTTCTTTATTCAGCTTTTGTCTAGAGGATCTGTCTAATGGCGAGAGCGGTGTGTTGAAGTCACCCGTAATTATTGTGTTATGGTCTATTTGACTCTTGAAATTGAGGAGCGTTTGTTTTATGTAGATTGCAGCTCCATTGTTTGGTGCATACAAATTGATAATTGTTATGTCTTGTTGGTGGATGGTCCCTTTTAACAGTATATAGTGTCCTTCTTTATCCTTCTTAATTAACTTAGGTTTGAAGTTGATTTTATTTGATATGAGTATGGCCACTCCTGCTTGCTTCCGAGGGCCATGTGAGTGGTATGATTTTTCCCAACCTTTTACCTTCAGCCTGTGTATGTCTTTTCCTATCATATGAGTCTCCTGAAGGCAGCATATTGTTGGATTTGTTTTTTTGATCCAGGTTGCTAGCCTATGTCTCTTGATTGGTGAGTTTAGGCCATTAACATTTAAAGTTACAATTGATATATGATTTGTACTTCCAGTCATGCTTCTTTATTTATTTATTTTAGTTTGGCTAGTTTTACTTTTTTGGTTATTTTCCTCCTCCTTTACTGAGATACCTCTTGTTGTTAGTTTTGGGCACTATTTTTCAATTCCTCTTCTTGTAGTATATTGCTCAGAATGCTTTGCAGTGCTGGTTTTCTTGCTGCAAATTCTTTTAGCTTTTGTTTATCGTGAAAGATTTTAATTTCGTTGTCAAATCTGAAGCTCAGTTTTGCTGGATACAGTATTCTTGGTTGAAATCCATTATTTTTCAGCGTTTGAAATACATTGTTCCAGGATCTTCTCGCTTTCAAAGTCTGTGCTAAGAAATCAGTCGTTAACCTAATTGGTTTACCCCTGAATGTAATCTGTCTCTTTTCTCTGGTAGCTTTTAATATTCTCTCCTTGTCCTGTATGTTGGCTATCTTCATAATTATGTGTCTTGGAGTTGGTCTATTATAGTTTTGAATGTTTGGGGTCCTGTAGGCTTCCAGGATTTGGCAATCCATTCCATCTTTTATCTCTGGGAAGTTTTCTACAATTATTTCATTTAATATGCTGTCCATTCCTTTGGTTTGAATCTCTGTGCCTTCTTCTATCCCGATGACTCTCAAATTTGGTTTTTTAATGACATCCCATATCTCTTGAATAGATGGTTCATGGGATGTAAGCATCTTTTCTGTGTTGACTATACTCTTTTCAAGTTGATAAACCTTGTCTTCATTATCAGATGTTCTGACTTCTACTTGATCAAGTCTATTTGTAATATTCTCCTTTGAGTTTTTAATTTGGTTTATAGTCTCCTGCAATTCTAGGATTATATTTTGATTCTTTTTTAAGATCTCTATCTCCTGGTAGAGCTCGTTCTTTGCCATTTGAATTTGTTTGTTTAATTCATTTTCAAAATATATTTTTATTGCTTGGACTTGCTGTCTCATGTCTTCTCTAATATTCCTTTCCATTTGAGTTAGGTATGCCTTGAGTTCTTTCCCTATCCCTGCTTCTGATGTTTCTATGTCCTCTTGTAGAATTAAGTTGTCTTGCATTGTTTGTACTCCTTTTTTCCCTTGTTTTCTCATGTTGTCCCCGTTGCTTTCCAGCTCTATTTGATTGTCGTGTTTCTACTCTCTTCTATAGATTTGTTTTGGTTCTGTATTACTCTGATGCCTCTCCTTAGTGTTGTTAAACTATGCCTGCTGACGTGGATTCCACTGTGAAGGAAGATCCGACGTCCGAGCTCCAGTGACGACACTACTTTGCTATGACCGGCCCCAGTTCCTTGACTGGGTATCCTGATGAGGTGGTGTGACTGGACTGTCTCTGTTTGATTTCAGCTCCCAGTCGCGGCAGGCAGGCAGTCTCTAGCCGCCCAGTATCACAGGCCGAGGGCGGGTGATCGGTCACCTGCGGCCGGTTGTTCTCCTACCGCCCAGCTATGCGGGCAGTGGGTGAACTGTCGCCGGCGGGCCTGCAATTTCCAGCTGCCCAGTCTCGAGGGCCTTGCCTCTAGCCTCCTGGTTTCTCCTGCTAGCCTTCTGTAGCCGCAGGGCAGGCCTCACGAATCAGTGGGCCTGGATCTCCGGGGTCCCACAGTTGGCAATTGGGATCCCAGGCACTCTGTCCTTTGGATTTTCCTGCTTGCCCCTCCCCCAGCTCTAGCTAGACAGGTTTCCTTTTGGCTGCAGATGGGTAGGGGGGGTTGCAGGTCAGGTGCCTCTAGTTCCCCCCTAGTCTTTATGCAGTCTCACTCTGATTCTCCCTCCCCCGGCAAGCCTAGGAGAGAATTTATGCGAGTTCCCGATGTATGGGGGATGGGCTGAGTGCCACACACCTGTTTTGTTGTTGAGATCTGTCGGAGAATGGCGGTGGATATATCAGCTGTTCAAGATGCTGACTGCTGATTCCCTTGGTGGGGTGTCCGCTGTGGGGGATGGGACTGTACCGCTTCCTTCCCTGTATAAACTCCCGTACTCAGCCCGGGGGTCAGTGCGGGCTTGGCTGGTGGGATTCCACCTGATCGCAGCCGAGCCTCTCCCTGCTTGCTAATTAATGGCTTCCCTGGGGCGCCATGCCTTCTGTAGCCGCAGGGCAGGCCGCACGAATCAGTGGGCCTGGATCTCCGGGGTCCCACAGTTGGCAATTGGGATCCCAGGCACTCTGTCCTTTGGATTTTTCCTGCTTGCCCCTCCCCCAGCTCTAGCTAGACAGGTTTCCTTTTAGTTGCAGATGGGTAGGGGGGGTTGCAGGTCAGGTGCCTCTAGTTCCCCCCTAGTCTTTATGCAGGCTCACTCTGATTCTCCCTCCCCCGGCAATCCTAGGAGAGAATTTATGCGAGTTCCCGATGTATGGGGGATGGGCTGAGTGCCACACACCTGTTTTGTTGTTGAGATCTGTCGGAGAATGGCGGTGGATATATCAGCTGTTCAAGATGCTGACTGCTGATTCCCTTGGTGGGGTGTCCGCTGTGGTGGATGGGACTGTACCGCTTCCTTCCCCGTCTAAACTCCCGTACTCAGCCCGGGTGTCAGTGCGGGCTTGGCTGGTGGGATTCCACCTGATCGCAGCCGCAGCCCAGTCTTTAAACTCTGCACTCTGTAACAGTCGATCTGCACAATAGTCTTTAAACTCTGGTCTCTGTAACAGGACTTCTGCAACCCAGTCTCCAACCTCTGCTCTTTTTAACAGTCCTTCTGCACCTCTGTTTCCCAACTCTGCTATTTTCAGATCCTTCTACAACCCAGTCTTTAAACTCTGGACACTGTAACAGTCCTTCTGCAAAAAAGTCTCCAAACTCTGCTCTCTGTAACAGTCCTTCTTCACCTCAATCTCAAACCTCTACTCTCGGTAACAGTCCTTCTGTACCTCAGACTGAAACCTCTTCTCTCTGCATGATCCTTCTACAGCCAGTCTCTAACCTCTTCTCTATGTAAAAGAAATTCTGCACCTCACTCTCCTACATCTGCTCTCTGTAAGACCCTTCTGCATCCCAGTCTCCAAACTCTGCTCTCTGTAACAGTCCTTCTGCACAACAGTTTCCAACCTCTGCTCTCTGTAAGAGAAATTCTGCAACCCAGTCTAAAACCTCTGCTCTCTGTAAAAGGCCTCCTGAAACCCAGTCTCTAACCTCTTCTCTCTACAATGATTCTTCTCCACAACAGTCTCAAACCTATGCTCTCGGCAAAAGTCTTTCTGCATCCATGTCTCCAACCTCTGCTCTCTGTAAGATCCTTATGCACTCCAGTCTCCATCCTCTCCTATCTGTAACAATCATTCTGAAACCCAGTCTCCAACATTTGCTCTCTGCAACAGTTCTTCTGCACCGCAGTCTGAAAACTCTGCTCTCTGCAATGACATTTCTGCACCCCAGTCTCCTACCTCTACTCTTTTTAACAGTCCTTCTGCACCTCTGTCTCCCAACTCTGCTCTTTTCAGGTCCTTCTGCAACCCAGTTTTTAAACTCTGGAGTCTGTAACAGTCCTTCTGCACAATAGTCTCCAAACTCTGCTCTCTGGAACAGTCCTTCTTCACCTCAGTCTCAAACCTCTACTCTCGGTAACAGTCCTTCTGTAACTCAGTCTGAAACCTCTGCTCTCTGCATAATCCTTCTACACCCAGTCTCTAACCACTGCTCTCTGTAACAGTCCTCCTACACCTTAGTAACCAAACTCTGCTCTTTGTAAGATCCTTCAGAAACCCAGTCTCCTAACACTGCTCTCTATGAAAGTCCTTCTGCACCCCACTCTCCAACCTCTCCTCTTTGTAACAGGCCTTCTGCACGCCAGTCTCCAAACTCTGCTCTCTGAAATGATCCTACTGCACCCCAGTCTCCAACCTCTGATCTCTGCAACAGTACTTTTGCACCTTAGTATCCAACTACTGCTCTCTGTAAGATCCTTCTGCACCCGTGTCTCCAAGCTCTGCTAATTGCAACGATCCTTCTGCACCCCAGTCTTTAACCTCTTCTCTATGTAAATAAATTCTGCACCTCAGTCTCCAATCTCTGCTCTCTGCAACAGTCCTTCTACACTGCAGTGTCCAAATTCTGCTCTCTTTAACGGTCTTTCTGAACCTCAGACTCCAATCACTTCTTTCTGTATCAGTCCTTCTGCACCCCAGTCTCCAACTTCTGCTCTCCCTAAGAGTCCTTCTGCACGTAAGTCTCCAACGTCTTCTCTCTGCAACAGTCCTTCTGCAACCCAGTCTCCAACCTCTGCTCTCTGCAACAGTGCTTCTGCACCCCAGTCTCCAACCTCTTCTCTCTGCAAAAGTCCTTCTCCACCAAAGTCTGTAACCTCTGCTCTATGTAACAGGACTTCTGCACCTGAGTCTCAAACCGTTGCTCTCTGCAACAGTCTTTCTGCACTCCAGTCTCCAACCTCTTCTCTCTGCAACAGTCCTTCTGCACCCCAGTTTCCAAACTCTGCTGTCTGCAAAAGTCTTTCTGCACCCCAGTCTCCAACCTCTGCTCTCTGCAACAGTCGTTCTGCAACACAGTCTCCAATCTCTGCTCTCTGTAAGATTCTTCTGCACTCCAGTTTCCAAAATCTGCTCTCTGTAACATTCCATCTCCAACCCAGTCTTTAACCTCTGCTTTCTGCAAGTGTCCTGCAACACTCCAGTCTCCAACCTCTGTCCTCTGCAATAGTCCTTCTGCACCCCAGTCTCCAAACTCTGCTTTCTGTATCAGTCATTCTGAAGCCCAGTCTCAAACCTCTGTTCTCTGTATCTATCCTTCTGCACCTAAGTCTCCCACCTGTTCTCTCTGTAACATTCCTTTTGCACCCCAGTCTCCAAACTCTGCTCTCTGTAAAAGTTTTTCTATACTGCAGGCTACAAATCCTGGTCTCTGTAATGGTCCTTCTTCACCCCAATTTCCAACCTCTGCTTAGTGTAACAGTCCTTCCGCACCTCAGTCTCCAACCTCTGCTCTCTGTAACAGTCCTTCTGCACCTCAGTCTGACACCTATGCTCTCTGCACGATTTTGCTGCAACCCAGTCTTCAACCAATACTCTCTGCACCCGTCCTTCGGCACCCCAGTCTCCAAACTTTGCTCTCTGCAATGATCCTACTGCATTTCAGTCTCCAACCTCTGATCTCTGCAACAGTCCTTCTGCACCTCAGTCTCCAACTACTGCTCTCTGTAAGATTCTTCTGCACCCCTGTATCCAACCTCTGCTCTCTGTAACAGTCCTTCTGCACCAGAGTCTTTAATCTCTGCTTTCTGTAGCAGGACTTCTGCCCCTCAGTCTCCAACCTCTGCTCTCTGCAACAGTCCTTCTGCACCAAAGTTTGTAACCTCTGCTCTATGTAACAGGACTTCTGCACCTGAGTCTCAAACCGCTGCTCTCTGCAACAATCTTTCTGCACTCCAGTCTCCAACCTCTTCTCTCTGCAACAGTCCTTCTGCACCCCAGTTTCCAACCTCTGCTGTCTGCAAGAGTCTTTCTGCACCCCAGTCTCCAACATCTGCTCTCTGCAACAGTCGTTCTGCAACACAGTCTCCAATCTCTGCTCTCTGTAAGATTCTTCTGCACTCCAGTTTCCGAACTCTGCTCTCTGTAACATTCCTTCTCCAACCCAGGCTTTCTGCAAGTGTCCTGCAACACTCCAGTCTTCAACCTCTGTCCTCTGCAACAGTCCTTCTGCACTCCAGTCTCCAAACTCTGCTTTCTGTATCAGTCATTCTGAAGCCCAGTCTCAAACCTCTTTTCTCTGTATCTATCCTTCTGAACCTAAGTCTCCCACCTGTTCTCTCTGTAACATTCCTTCTGCACCCCAATCTCCAATCTCTGCTTTCTGTAAAAGTTTTTCTATACTGCAGTCTCCAAATCCTGGTCTCTGTAATGGTCCTTCTGCACCCCAATTTCCAACCTCTTCTTAGTGTAACAGTTCTTCTGCACCTCAGTCTCCAACCTCTGCTCTCTGTAACAGTCCTTCTGCACCTCAGTCTGACACATCTTCTCTCTGCACGATTTTGCTGCAACCCAGTCTTCAACCAATACTCTCTTCACCAGTCCTTCTGCACCCCAGTCTCCAACCTTTGCTCTCTGCAATGATCCTACTGCATCCCAGTCTCCAACCTCTGATCTCTGCAACAGTCCTTCTGCACCTCAGTCTCCAGCTACTGCTCTCTTTAAGATTCTTCTGCACCTCTGTATCCAACCTCTGCTCTCTGTAACAGTCCTTCTGCACCACAGACTTTAATCTCTGCTCTTTGTAGCAGGACTTCCGCCCCTCAGTCTCCAAACTCTGCTCTCTGCAACAGTCCTTCTGCACCCCAGTCTCCAAACTCCTCTCTCTACAACAGTCCTTCTGCACCCTAGTTACCAACATCTGCTCTCTGTAAAAGACCTTCTGCAACCTAGTCTTCAACATCTGCTCTCTGCAACAGTCATTCTGCACCTCAGTCTGAAAACTCTTCTCTCTGCACCGACACTTCTGCACCCAAGTCTCCTGCCTCTGCTCTCTGTAACAGTCCTTCTGCACCTCAGTCTCCTAACTGTGCTCTCTGTTTGATCCTTCTGCAACCCAGTCTTTAAACTCTGCACTCTTTAAAGTCCTTCTGCACAACAGTCTCCAACCTCTTCTCTCTGTAACAGGAGTTCTGGAACCCAGTCTCCAAACTCTGCTCTCTGTAAAAGGCCTTCTGCACTCCAGTCTCCAACCTCTTCTCTCTGCAACGATTCTTCTCCATCCAAGTCTCCTACAACTGCTCTCTGCAACAGTCCGTTTGCACTCCAGTCTCCAAACTTTGCTCTCTGCAACAGTACTTCTGTCCTGCAGTCTAATCTCTGCTCTCTGTAACGGTCTTTCTGCACCCCATAATCCAATATCTGCTTTCTGAATCAGTCCTTCTTCACCCCAGTCTCCAACAACTGATCTCTCTACGAGTCCTTCTGCACCTCAGTCTCCAACCTCTGCTTTCAGCAACAGTACTTCTGCTCCCCAGTCTTCAACCTCTGCTCTATGTAACATTCCTTCTGCACCTCAGTCTCCAAACTCTGCTTTCTACAACAGTCCTTCTGCACTCCAGTCTCCAACCTCTTCTCTCTGCAACAGTCCTTCTGCACCCCAGTCTCCAACATCTGCTCTCTGCAACAGTTTTCTACACCCCAGTCTCTAAACTCTGCTCTCTGCAAGTATCGTTCTGAACCCCAGTCTCCAACGTCTGTTCTCTTCAACAGTACTTCTGCACCACAGTCTCCAAAATCTGCTCTCTTTAAGATCTTTCTGCTCTCCAGTTTCCAAAATCTACTCTCTCTAACATTCCTTCTCCACTGCAGTCTCCACCCTCTGCTTTCTTCGAGGGTCCTGCGGCACCCCATTCTCCAACGTCTGTCCTCTGTAACACTGCTTCTGCTCCCAAGTCTCCAAAATCTGCTCTCTGTAACAGTCCTTATGTACCACACTCTCCATGCTCTGTTTTCTGTAACGGTCCTTCTGCACCCCAATTTCCAACCTCTGCTTAGTGTAACAGTCCTTCTACACCTCAGTCTCCAACGTCTGCTCTTTGTAACCATCCTTCTGGAACTCAGTCTGAATCCTCTGCTCCCTGCACGATTCTTCTGCATCCCAGTCTCAAACCCCTGCTCTCTGTAACAGTCCACCTGCACCTGATTCTCCAGCTCTGCTCTCTTTAAGATCCTTCAGCAACCCAGTCTCTAAACTCTGCTCTCTATAACAGTACTTTTGCACCCCAGTCTCCAAACTCTCCTCTCTGCAACAGTCCTTCTGCACCCAAGTCTCGAACATCTGCTCTCTGCACAGTTCTTCTGAACCTCAGTCTGAAAACTCTGCTCCCTGAAACCACCCTTCTGCACGCCAGTCTCCTAATTCTGCTCTCAGTAACAGTCCTTCTGCACCTCATTGTCCCAACTCTGCTCTCTGTAATATCTTTCTACAACCCAGTCTTTAAACTCTGCACTCTGTAACAGTCCTTCTGCACAACAGTCTCCAAACTCTGCTCCCTGTAACAGGACTTGTGCAACCCAGTCTCCAACCTCTGCTCTCTGTAACAGTCCTTCTGTACTGCAGATTCGAAACTATTCTCTCTATAACGGTACTTCTGCACCCCACTCTCCAACCTCTGCTTTCTCTATCAGTCCTACTGCACTCAAGTCTCCAACCTCTGCTCTCTGTAACAGTCCTTCTGCACCTCAGTCTCCAACGTCTGCTCTCTGCAACAGTCCTTCGGCACCCCAATCTCCAACCTCTGCTCTCTGCAACAGTCCTTCTACACCCAAGTCTCCAACTTCTACACTCGGCAACAGTCTGTCTGCACCTCAGTCTCCAAACTCTTTTTTTTGCAAAGGTCTTTCTGCACCACAGTCTTCAACATCTACTCTTTGTAACAGTCCTTCTGCACGCCAGTCTCCAAAATTTGCTCTCTGTAACAGTCTTTCGGCACCCCAGTCTCCACACTCTTCTCTCTGCAATGATCCTGTTACATCCAAGTTTCCAAACTCTTCTCTCTGCAAAAGTTCTTCTACACCCTAGACTCCAACATATGCTCTCTGCAACAGTTTTTCTAAACCTCATTCTGAAAATTCTGCTCTCTGCAATGATCCTTGTGGACCAAAGTCTACAACCTCTGCTCTCTCTGACAGTCCTTTAGCACCTTAGTCACCAACCTCTGCTATCTGTAAGATTCTTATGCCACCCAGTCTTCAAACACTGCTCTATGTTACAGGCCTTCTGCTCCCCAGTCTCCAAGCTCTGCTCTGTGTAACAGGTCTTTTGCACCTCAGTCTCCAACCTCTTCTCTCTGCAATGATCTTTCTGCACCCCATTCTCCAACCTCTGCTCTCTGCAACAGTCCTATTGCATCCCAGTCTCCAACCTCTGCTCTCTGTAAGATAATTCTGCACACCTGTCTCCAACGTCTGCTCTCTTTAACAGTACTTCTGTACCACAGTCTCAAACCTCTATTCTCTGTAATGGTCCTTCTGCACCCCAGTCTCCAAACTCTGCTTTCTGGATCCGTCATCTGCATCTCAGGCTTCACCCTCTGCTCTCTGTAACAGTCCTTCCCCGCAGTCTCCAACCTCCGGTATCTGCAACAGTCCTTCTGCACCCCAGTCTGGAAACACTGCACTCTGCACACTCCTTCTGCACCCAGTCTTCAACCTCTGCTCTCTTCAAAAGTCCTTCTGCACCTCAGTTTCCAAACACTGCCCTCTGTAACAGTTTTTCTGCAACTCAGTCTTCAACAACTGCTCTCTGCAACAGGCCTTCTGCACCCAGTCTATAAAATCTGCTCTGCAGAACAGTCCTTCTTTACACAAGTCTCCAAAATCTACTCTCTACAACGATCCTTCTGCACCCCAGTCTCCAACATCTGCTCTCTGCAACAATCCTTCTGCACCCCAGTCTCCAAACTTTCCTCTCTGTAAGATCCTTCTGCTCCCTAGTCTCCAAACTCTACACTTAGTATCAGTCTTTTGCACCCCATTCTCCAAACACGGCTTTCTGTAACAGTTTTTCTGCACCTCAGTCTTAAACAACTGCTCTCTGCAACAGTCCTTTTGCACCCCAGTATCCAACCTCTGCTCTCTAGAATAGTCCTCCTATACCCAAGCCTCCATAATCTACCCTCTGCAACGATCCTTCTGCACCCCAGTCTCCAAAGTCTGCTCTCTGCAACAATCCTTCTGCACCCCAGTCTCCAAACTTTCCTCTCTGTAAGATTTTTCTACACCCCAGTTTCCAAACTCTGCTCTCTGTAACATTCCTTCTGACCCCAGTCTCCAACGTATGCCCTCTGCAATGGTTCCTCTGCACCCAACTCTCCAACCTTGTTCTCTACAACAGTTCTTCTCTACCTCATTCTTCAACCTCTGTTTTCTGTAAAGATCCTTCTGCACCCCAGTCTCCAACCTCTGCTTTCTGTATCAGTCCTTCTGCACCACAGTCTCCAAACTCTGCTCTCTAAAACAGTCCTTCTGCACCTCACACTTCAACCTCTGCTCTCTGCAACAGTCCTTCTGAACCCCAGTCTCCAACATCTGCTCACTGCAACAGTCTTTCTCCAACCCAGTCTCCATCCTCTGCTCCTGTAACAGTCCTTAAGTACTGAAGTTTCCAAACTCTTCTCTATGTAACGGTCCTTCTGCACCCCACTCTCCAATCTCTGCTTTCTCTATCAGTCCTTCTGCACTCAAGTCTCCAACCTCTGCTTTCTGTAACACTCGTTCTTCACCTCAGTCTCCAACGTCTGCTTTCTGCAACAGTCCTTCGGCACCCCAGTCTCCAAACTCTGCTCTCTGTTACAGTCCTTCTGTATTACAGTCTCCAAACTCTGCTCTCTGTAATGGTCCTTCTGGACCCGAGTCTCCAAACTCTGCTTTCTGTATCAGTCCTTCTGTACCCTGGTCTCTAAACTCTGCTTTCTGTAACAGTCCTTCTGCAACTCAGACTACAATTTCTGCTCTCTGCAATAGTCCTTCTGCGCCCTAATCTCCAAACTCTGCTCTCTTAAAAAGTCCTTCTGCACCTCAGTGTCCAAACTCTGCTCTCTGTAAGACCCTTCTGAAACCCAGTCCACAACCTCTGCTTTCTGCAATGGTCCTTCTGCACCCCAGCCTATAAACTCTGTTCTCTACAACAGTTTTTCTGCACCACAGTCTCCAAACTCTGTGCTCAGTAGCATTCCTTCTGTACCGTAGTCTCCAACCTCTCTTCTCTCTAAGGGTCCTTCTGCACCCCAGTCTCCAACCACTGCTTTCTGTATCAGTCCTTTTGCATCACATTCTCCAAACTCTGCTCTCTGTAACAGACCTTCTGCACCCCAGTCTCTAACCTCTGCTCTCTGCAACAGTCCTTCTGCACCCCAGTCTCAAACCTCTGGTTTCTGTATCAGTCTTTCTGCAATCAAGTCTCCAACCTCTGCTCTCAGTAACAGTCCTTCTGCACCTCTTTTGAAAACTTTTCTCTCTGGAACGATCCTTCTGCATCTCAGTCTCAAAACTCTTCTCTTTGTAAGCGTCCTTATGTACCTCCGTCTCCAACATTTTGTCTGTGTAAGATCCTTTTGCAACCCACTCTTTAAACTCTGCTCTCTGTAAACTATCCTTCTGCACTCCAGTCTCCAATCACTGCTCTCTGTAACAGGCCTTCTGCACCCCAATCTCCAACCTATGCTGTCTATAACAGGCCTTTTGACACCAGTCTTCAAACTCTTCTCTCTTCAACTATCCTTCTGCACCCCAGTCTCCAACCTCTGCTCTCTGCACCAGTCCTCCTGCACCCCAGTCTCCAACCTATGCTGTCTGTATGATCTTTCTGAACACCTGTCTCCAACCTCTGCTCTCTGTAAAAGTAATTCTGTAAAGTAGTCTCCAAACTCTGCTATCTGTAAAGGTCCTTCTGCACCGAAGTCTCCAATCTGTGCTCTCTGCAACACTACTTCTGCAACCGAGTCTCCAAACTTTCCTCTCTCCAATAGATTTTCTGCACATGAGTCTCCAACCTGTACTCTCTGTAAAAGTCCTACTGCACCCCAGTCTTCAAACTTTGCTTTCTGTAAAAGTCCTTCTGCACCACAGTCTCCAATCTCTGCTCTCTATAACGATCCTTCTGAACCCCCATCTCCAAAATCTGCTCTCTGCAAAAATCCTTTTGCACCCCAGTCTCCAAAGTCTGCTCTCTGTAATAGTCATTCCACTCCCCAGTCTCCAACCTCTGGTCTCGGCAACAGTCCTTCTGCACCCAATTCTTCAAAATCTGCTCTCTGCAACAGTCCTTTTACACCCAGTCTACAACTTCTGCTCTCTGCAACAGTCCTTCTACCTCCCAGTGTCGATACTCTGCTCGCCCAAAAGATCCTTCTGCACCGCAGTCTCCAACATCTGTTCTCTTCAACAGTTCTTCTGCACCCCAGTCTCCAACCTCTGCTCTCTTTAGAAGTCCTTCTGTACTGCAGTCTCCAACCTCTGTTCTCTGTAAGGGTCCTTATGCACCCCAGTATCCAACCTCTGCTTTTTGTATCAGTCGTTATCCACCACAGTCTCAAAAATCTGCCCGCTGTAACAGTCCTTCTGCACCTAAGTCTCTAACCTCTGCTCTCTGTAAGGGTCCTTCAGCACCCGAGTCTCCAACCTCGTCTTTCTGTATCAGTCCTTCTGCACCCCAGTCTCCAACCTCTTCTCTCTGAAACAATCCTCCTGCACCTCAGTCTCCAATGTCTGCTCTCTGTAACGGTCCACCTAAACCTCAGTCTCCAACCTTTTCTCTCTGTAACAGTGCTTCTGCACCTCAGTCTCCAACTTTTGCTCTCCTTAATGTCTTTCTGCAACCCAGTATTCAAACTCTGCTCTCTGTACCAATTCTTCTGCACCCCAGTCTCCAAACTCTGCTGTCTGTAACAGGCCTTATGCACCCCAGTCTGCAAACTCTGCTTTCTGTATCAGTCCTTCTGCACCCCAGTCTCCAACCTCTGGTCTCTGCAACGATCCTTCTGCACCCCAGTCTTGTACCTCTGTTCTCTACAACACTTCTTCTGCACCCCAGTCTCCAAACACTGCTCTCTGTAACAGAGTATCTGTTCCGCAGTATCCAACCTCTGTTTCCTTTAAGGGTTCTTCTGCACCCGAGTTTCCAACCTCTGCTTTCTGTATCAGTCCTTCTGCACCACAGTCTCCAAACTCTGCTCTGTACCAGTCCTTCTCCACCACAGTCTGCAACCTCTGCACGCTGCAATTGTCCTACTGCACCCCAGTCTCCAACCTCTGCTCTCTGCAACAGTCCTTCTACACCCAAGTCTCTAACCTATGCTCTCTGAAACAGTATTTTGTACTGCAGTTTCCAAACTCTTCTCTCTGTAAGGGTCCTTCTGCACACCACTCTCAAACATCTGCTTTCTCTATCAGTCCTTCTGTACTCAGTCTCCAGCCTGTGCTCTGTAACAGTCCCTCTGCACCTCAGTCCCTAACGTCGGCTCTCTGCAACAGTTTTTGGAACCCCAAACTCAAACCTCTGCTCTCTGCAACAGTCCTACACGCAAGTCTCCAACCTCTGCACTCTGCAACAGTCCTTCTGCACCTCAGTCTCCAACCTCTTCTCTTTGCAAAGGACTTTCTGAACCTCAGTCTTCAAAATCTAGTCTCTGTAACAGTCCTTCTGCACCTCAGTCGCCAACCTCTGCTCTCTGTAAGATCCTTCTAAAAACCAGTCTCCAAACTCTGCTTTCTATAACACTCCTTCTTCACCCCAGTCTCAAAATTCTGCTGTCTGTAACATTCCTTCAGCACCCCTGTCTGCATCCTATGTTTTCTGCAATGATCCTTCTACACCCAAGTCTCCAACCTCTGCACTCTGCAAAAGTTCTTCTGCACCCCAGTCTCCTACATCTGCTCTCTGCGACAGTTTTTCTAAACCTCATTCTTAAAACTCTGCTCTCTGAAAGGATCCTTCTGAACCCCAGTCTCCAACCTCTGCTCTCTCTGACAGTCCTTCGGGACCTCAGTCACCAACCTCTCCTCTCTTTAAGATCCTTATGCCACCCAGTCTCCAAATTCTGCTGTATGTTTCAGGTCATCTGCTCCCCAGTCTCCAAGCTCTGCTCTGTGTAACAGGCCTTCTGCACCTCAGTATCCAACATCTTCTCTCTTCAACAATCCTTCTGCACCGCATTCTCCAACCTTTGCTCTCTGCATCAGTCCTATTGCACCCCAATCTCCAACCTCTGCTCTCTGTAAGATCCTTCTGCACACCTGTCTCAAACCTCTGCTCTCTTTAACAGTCCTTCTGGACAGCAGTCTCTAACCTCTATTTTCTGTAAAAGTCTTTCTGCACCCCAGTCTCCAAACACTGCACTCTGCACAGTCCTTCTGCACGTAGTCTCCAACCTCTTCTCTCTGTGACAGTCCTTCTGCACCTTAGTCTCTAAACACTGTTCTCTGTAACAATTTTTCTACACCTCAGTCTTCAACAACTGCTCTCTGCAACAGTCCTTCTTCACCCCAGTCTCCAAACTCTGCTTTCTAGAACAGTCCTTCTCTAACACCAGTCTCCAAAATCTACTCTCTGCAACGATCCGTTTGCACCCCAGTCTCCAAAGTCTGCTCTCTGCAACAATCTTTCTTCACCCAAGTCTCAAAAATTTCCTCTCTGTAAGATCGTTCTTGTCCCCAGTAACCAAACTCTGCTCTCAGTATTAATCTTTCTGCACCCCAGTCTCCAAACACTGCTCTCTGTAACAGGTTTTCTGCACCTCAGTCTTCAACAACTTCTCTCTGCAACAGTCCTTCTGCACCTCAGTCTTCAACCTCTGCTCTCTATAAGATCCTTCTGCACCCCAGTCTCCAACATCTGCTATCTTCAATGGTCCTTCTGCACCTCAGTCGCCAACCTCTGTTCTCTGCAACAGTCCTTCTGCACCCCAGTCTCCAACCTCCGCTCTCTGTAACAGTCCTTCTGCACCTCAGTCTCCAACCTCTGCTCTCTGCAACAATCCTTCTGCACCCCAGTCTCCTATGCTTGCTCTCTACAACAGTCCTTCTGCACCCCAGTCTCCAACCTCTGCTCTCTGTAACAGTTCTTCTGCACCGCAGTCCCCAACCTCTGCTCTCTGAAGTGGTCCTTCTGCAACCCAGTCTTTAAACTCTGCTTTTTGTATCAGTCCTTCTGCAACTCAGTCTTCAACCTCTGCTCTCTGCAATTGACCTTCTGCACCTCAGTATCCAACCTCTACTCTCTGTAACAGTCCTTATGCATCTGAGTCTCCAACCTCTACTCTCTGGAAGATACTTTTGCAAACCAATCTCCAAAATCTACTCTCTGTAACAGTCCTTCTGCACGCCCTTCTCCAAACTCTGCTCTCTGTAACAGGTTTTCTGCACCCCAGTCATCAGCATCTGCTTTCTGCATTAGTCCTTCTTCACCTCAAATGAAAATTCTGCTCTCTTCCACGATACTTCTGCACCCCAGTCTTCAACCTTTGTTCTCTGCAAGAGTCCTTCTGCATCCCAGTCTCCAACCTCTGCTCCCTGTAAAAGTCCTTCTGCACCTAAGTCTCGAAATTCTGCTCTCTGCAACAGTCCTTCTGTAACCCAGTCTCCAACCTCTTCTCTCTGCAACAATAATTCTGCACCCCAGTCACCAAAATCTGCTCTCTGCAACAGTCCTTCTGCACCTCAGTCTCCAAACAATACTCTCTGCAACAGTGCTTCTGCACCTGAGTATCCAACCTCTGATCTCAGTAAGATCCTTCTGCAACCCAGTCTCCAAACTCTGGTCTCTGTAACAGTCCTTCTGCACCCCAATCTCCAAACTCTGGTCTCTGTAATGATCCTTCTTCACCCCAGTGTCCAAACTCTGCTCTCTTTAACAGTCTTTCTGAACCACAGTCTTTAATCTCTGCTCTCTGCAACAGTCCTTCTGCACCCCAGTCTCCAACCTTTGCTCTCTGCAACACTCCTTCTACACCCCAGTCTCAAACCTCTGCTCCCTGTAAGATCCTTCTGCACAACTGTATCCAACCTCTGATCTCTGTAACGGTTCTTCTTCAACCCCGTCTCCAAACTCTGCTTTCTGTATCAGTCCTTCTGCACCACAGGCTTCAAACTCTGCTCTCTGTAAAAGTCCTTCTGCACCCAGTCTCCAACCTCTGCTCTCTGCAACAGTCCTTCTGCACGCCAGTTTAAAACTCTGCACTCTGCAACATTCGCACTGTACCCCAGTCTCCAACCTCTGCTACCTGTATCAGTCCTTCTCCACCCAAGTCTCCAAACTCTACTCTGTGTAACAGTACTTCTGCACCTCAGTCTCCAGCCTCTTCTCTCAGCAACGGTCCTCATGCACCCCAGTCTCCAAGTTCTGTTCTCTGCAACAGTCCTTCTGCACCCCAGTCTTCAACGTCTTCTCTCCAACCTCTGCTTTTTTAACAGTCCTTCTGTACTGCAGTCTCCAACCACTGCTCTCTGTAAGGGTCCTTCTGCACACGAGTCTCCAAGCTCTGCTTTCTGTATTAGTACTTCTGTACCCGAGTCTTCAACCTTTGTTCTGTGTAACTGTCTTTCTGAACCTTAGTCTCCAACCTCTGCTCTCTGCTACAGTCCTTATTCACCCCTATCTTCAACCTCTACTCTCTGCAAAAGTCCTTCTACACCCCAGTCTAAAACCTCTGCTCTCTGCAACAGTCCTTCTGCAACCCAGTCTCCAATATCTGCTCTCTGTATCAATCATTCTGCATCTCAGTCTCCAAGTTCTGCTCTCTGCAACGGTCCTTCTGTACCTAAGTTTCCAAACTCTACTCTCTGCAACAGTGCTTCTGCACCTCAGTCTCCAAAATCTGATCTCTGTAAGATCCTTCTGCAACGCAGTCTCCAAACTCTGCTCTCTGTAACAGTCATTCTGCACCCCAGTCTCCAAACACTGCTCTTTCTAACAGGCCTTCTGCACCCCAGTCTCCAACCTCTGCTCTCTTTATCAGTCCTACTGCACCCCAGTCTCCAACCTCTGCTCTCTGCAACGATCCTTCTACACTCCATTTCCAACCTGTGCTCGGTGCAACAGTCCTTGTTCACCCAGTCTCCAACATCTGCTCTCTGCAACAGTTCTTCTGTAGCTCAGTCTGAAAACTCTGCTCTCTGCAACAATCCTTCTGCACCCCAGTCTCAAAACTCTGCTCACAGTAACAGTCTTTCTGTACATCAGTCTCCAACCTCTTCTTTCTGTAAGACCCTTCTGAAACCCAGTCTGGCAAACTCTGCTGACTGAAAAAGTCTTTCTGCACCCCAGTCTCCAAACTCTGGTCTCTGTAACAAAAATTCTGCACCTAACTCTCCAACCTCTGCTCTCTGAAAAGGTGCTTCTGCACCTCAGTCTTCAACCTCTGTTCTCTGCAACAGTCCTTCTGCACCCCAGTCTACAAACTCTGCACTCTGTAGCAGTCCTTGTGTACCAGAGACTCCAACCTCTGCTCTCTTTATCGTTCCTTCTGCACCCAAGTCTCCAACATATGCTTTCTCTATAAGTCCTTCTGAACCCACTCTCCAACCTCTGCTCTCTTTAACAGTATTCCTACACAGCAGTCTCTAAACTCTGCTTTCTGTAACAGTCCTCCTGCACCCCAGTCTCCAACCTCTGCTCTCTGTAAAAGTCCTTCTGCACATCAGTTTCCAACCTCTTCTCTCAGCAACTATCCTTATGCACCCCAGTCTCCAAATACTGTTCTCTGCAACAGTCATTCTGCACCTCAGTCTCCAATCTCTGCTCTCTGTCAGAGGCCTTCTGCACTCCAGTCTCCAACCTCTTCTCTCTGTAACAGGCCTTCAGCACCTAAGTCTCCAAACTCTGCTCTCTTTAACAGTCCTTCTGCACCTCAGTCTCCAACCTTGCTCTCCTCAACAGTCTTTCTGCACCTCAGTCTCCATACTTCGCTCGCTGTATGGTGCTTCTGCAGCCCAGTCTACAACCTCTGCTCTCTGTAACAGTCCTTCTACACTTTTGTCTCCGTAATCTGCTCTGCAACAGTACTTCTGCACCCCAGTCTCCAACCTATGATCTCTGTAAGATAATTTTGCACACCTGTCTCCAAACTCTGCTCTCTGTAACAGTCCTTCTATACTGCAGTCTGCAAACTCTGCTCTCTGTAATGGTCCTTACGCCCCCCGAGTCTCCAAATTCTGCGTTATGCATCAGTCATTCTGCACCCCAGTCTCCAACCTTTGCTCTCTGTAACAGTCATTCTGCACCTCAAACTCCAACCTCTGTTATCTGCAAAAGTCCTTTTGCGCCCCAATCTCCAACCTCTTCTCTCTGCAACAGTCGTTCTGCACCTCAGTGTGAAAACTCTGCTCTCTGTAAGATTTTTCTGAAACCCAGTCTTCAACCACTGCTTTCTGCAATGGTCCTTCTGCATCGAAGTCTCCAAACTCTGATCTCTACAACAGTTATTCTGCACCCCATTCTAAAACCTCTGCTCTCTGTAACAGTAATTCTGTACCGCAGTCTCCAACCTCTGTTCTCTGTAAGGGTACTTCTGCACCACATTGTCCAAACTCTGCTTTCTGTATCAGTCCTTCTGCACCACATTCTCGAAACTCTGCTGTCTGTATCAATCCTTCTGCACTTCAGTCTGCAACCTCTGCGGTCTGCAATAGTCCATATGCACCCAGTCTACAATTACTGCTCTCTGCAACATTCCTTCTGCACCCCAGTCTCCAACATCTGCTCTCTGCAACAGTCCTTCTCCAACCCAGTGTTCATCCTCTGGTCTCTGCAACAGTCCTTCTGCACCCCAGTCTCCAACCTCTGCTCTCTGTAACAGTTCTTCTACACTCTAGTCTCCATAATCTGCTCTGCAACAGTCCGTCTGAACCCCAGTCTCCAATCTCTGCTCTCTGTAATAGTCCTTCTGAACCTCAGTCTCCAAACTCTGCTCTCTGTAAAAGGCCTTCTGCACCCCACTTTTTAATTTCTGCTCTCTGCAACGATCCCTCTGCACCCCAGTCTCCAATCTCTGCGCGCTGCAACAGTCATTGTGCACCCCAATCTCCAACATCTGCTCTCTGCAACATTTCTTCTGTACCTCAGTCTGAAAACTCTGCTCTTTACAATTATCCTTATGCACCCGAGTCTCCAACCTCTGCTCTCTGTAACACTCCTTCTCTACCTCAGTCTCCATCTTCTGCTCTGTATCAGTCCTGCACCCCTGTCTCCCACATCTGCTCTCTGTAACTGTCCTTCTTCACTTCAGTCTTCAACCTCTGCTCTGTGTAAGACTCCTTCTGCATCTCAGTCTGGAAACTCTGCTGACTACAACAATCCTTCTGAAACTCAGTCTCCAACCTCTACTCTCTGTAACAGTCCATCTTCACCTAATTCTCCAAAATCTGCTCTCTGTAAAATAATTCTGCAACCAAGTCTCCAAACTCTGCCATCAGTAACAGTCCTTCTGGAGCCCTTCTCCAAACTCTGCTCTCCATAACAGGCCTTCTGAACCCCAGTCTCCAACCTCTGCTCTCTTTAACAGTCCTGCTGCACCTCGATTTTCAAATTCTGCTTTCTGTAAGATCCTTCTGCAACCTTGTCTAAAAACTCTGCTCTCTGTCACAGTCCTTCTGCACCTCAGTCTCCAACCTCTGTTTTTTGCAACACTCCTTCTGCACCCCAGTTGCCAATCTCTGCTCTCTGTTACAGTCCTTCTGTACCGCATTCTCCCAACTCTGCTCTTCGTAACAGTCCTTCTGCACACCAGTCTCCAAACTCTGCTCTCTGTATGATGCTTCTGCTTTCTGTATCAGTCCTTCAGATCCCCAGTCTACATACTCTGCTCTCTGTAACAGTCCTTCTGCACCTCATATCCAACTCTGCTCTCTACAACAGTCCTTGTGCACCACAGTCTCCAACCGCTACTGTCTGCAACATTCCTTCTGCAACCCAGTCTGCGATGTGTGCTCTGTGTAACAGTCCGTCTGCAGCCAAGTCTCCACAAATGCTCTCTGCAAGGATCTTTCTGTACCTCAGTCTTAAACCACTGCTCTCTGCAACAATCCTTCTGTACACCAGTCTCCAACCGCTTTCTCTGTAACAGTTATTCTCCACCTCAGTCTTCAACCTCTGCTCTCCACAAGAGTCCTTCTGCACCCCAGTCTCCAACATTTTCTCTCTAAACAATCCTTCTGCACCCCGGCTCAAACATCTGCTCTCTGCAACAGTCCATCTGCACCCCAGTGTCCAAACTCTGCTCTCTGCAACGATCCTTCTGCACCTCAGTCTCCAAACTCTGCTCTCTGAAAGATCCTTCTGCACCCCAGTTTCCAAAATCTGCTCTCTGTAATATTCCTTCTCCACGCCAGTCTCCAACCTCTGCTTTCTGCAACGGTCCTGCTGCACCCCAGTCTCAAACCTCTGTACTCAACAACAGTTTTTCTTCTCCCCAGTCTCCAAACTCTGCTCTTTATAACAGTCCTTCTGCACCCCAGTCTCCAACCTCTGCTCTCTGCAACACTCTTTCTGAACTTTAGTCTCCATACTTCGCTCGCTGTAAGATGCTTCTGCACCCCAGTCTCCCAACTCTGCTCTCTGTATCAGTCCTTCTGGACCCCAGTCTTCAATCTCTGCTCTCTGCAACAGTCCTTCTGCACCTCAGTCTCCAAACTCTGCTTTCTGTATGATGCTTCTGCACCCCAGTCTACAACTTCTGCTCTCTGAAATAGTCCTTCTAAACCCTAGTTTCCATAATCTGCTCTGCTACAGTCTTTCTGCAACCCAGTCTCCAATCTCTGCTCTCTTTAATAGTCCTAATGTACCCCAGTCTCCAACCTCTGCTGTCTGCAACGATCCCTCTGCACCCCAGTCTCCAACCTCTGCTAGCTGCTACAATCCTTGTGCACCCCAATCTCCAACATCTGCTCTCTCCAACAGTTTTTCTGTACCTCAGTCTGAAAACTTGCTCTCTGCTATGATCCTTCTGCACCCGAGTCTCCAACCTCTGCTCTTTGAAACAGTCCTTCTGTACCTCAGTCTCCAACTTCTACTCTGTATCAGTCCTGCACCCCTATCTCCCACATCTGCTCTCTGTAACTGTCCTTCTTCACCTCAGTCTTCTTCCTCTTCTCTGTGTAACAGTCCTTCTGCATCTCAGTCTGGAAACTCTGCTGACTGCAACGATCCTTCTGCACCCCAGTTTCCAAAATCTGCTCTCTGTAATATTCCTTATCCACGCCAGTCTCCAACCTCTGGTTTCTGCAACGGTCCTGCTGCACCCCAGTCTCCAAACTCTGTACTCTGCAACAGTCTTTCTGCTCCCCAGTCTCCAAACTCTACGCTCTGTAATAGACCTTCTGTACCACAGTCTCCAAACTCTGCTCTCTGTAAAGGTTCTTTTGCACGTCAGTCTCCAACCTCTGCTTTCATTATCCGTCCTTTGGCCCCTCAGTATCCAACCACTGCTCTCGGCAAAAGTCTTTCTGTACACCATTCTCCAAATTCTGCTCTCTGCAACAGTCCTTCTGAACAACAGTCTCCAACATCTCCTCTCTGAAAAATTCCTTGTGTACCCTAGTCTCCAACCTCACCTCTCTGCAACAGTCATTCTGTACTGCAGTCTCCAACATCTGCTCTCTGCAAAAGTTCTTCTGAACTTCAGTCTTAAACCTCTCCTCTATGTAGGATCCTTTTAAACCCAGTCTCAAAACTCTGCTATCTGTAAAAGTTCTCCTGCACCCCAGTCTCAGGACTCTGCTATCTGTAACAGGCGTTCTGCACCCCAGTCTCCAACCTCTGCTCTCTGTAGCAGTTGTTCTGCACCCCAGTCTCCAACTTCTTCTCTCTGTAACAATCTTTCTGCACCCCAGTCTCCAAAATCTGCTCTCTGCAACAGTCCTTCTTCAACTCAGTCTGAAAATTTTGCTCTCTGCAACAATCCTTCTGAACCCCAGACTCCAAACTTTGCTCTCTGAAAGTCCTTCTGCACCTCAGTCTCCAAACTCTCCTCTATGAAAGATCCTTCTGCAACACAGTTTCCAAAATTTGCTCTCTTTACCAGTCCTTCTGCACCTCACTCTCCAACCTCTGCTCTCTGTAAAAGTCCTTCTACACCTCAGTCTGAAACCTTTTCTCTCTGCACGATCCCTCTGCACCCCAGTCTCCAACCACTGCTCTCTTTAACAGTCCTCCTTCACCTCAGTCTCCAAACTCTGCTCTTTGGAAGAACCTTCTGCCACCCAGTATCCTAACTCTGCTCTCTATAACAATCCTTCTGCACCCCAGTCTTCAAACTCTGCTGTCATTAAGAGGCCTTCTTTATCTTTGTCTCCAAACTCTGCTTTCTGTAACAGGCCTACAGCACCCAAGTCTCCAACGTCTCATCTCCTCAACAGTTTTTCTGCACCCCTGTCTCCAAACTCTGCTCTAAGATCCTTCTGTATCCCAGTTTTCAAACTCTGCTCTCTGTAATATTTTTTTTCCACCACAGTCTTCATCCTCTGGATTCTGCACCGGTCCTACTGTACCCTAGTCTCCAAACTCTGCTCTCTTTAATAGTCCTTCTGCACCCCATTCTCTAATCTCTGCTCTCTGCAACAGTCATTCTGAACTTCAGTCTCAAACCTCTGCTCTCTGTAAAGGTCCTTCTGCACCCAATTCTCCAACCTCTGCTTTCTGTATCAGTAATTCTGTACCCCTGTCTCCAAATTTTGCTCTCTGTAACATTCTTTCTGCACCGCAGTCTCAAACCTCTGCTATCTGCAAAAGTACTTCTGCACCCCAGTCTCCAAAATCTGAACTCTGAAACATTTCTTCTCCACCCCAATCTCCAACCACTTCTCTCTGTAACAGTCCTTCTGTATTGCAGTCTCCAAACTCTGCTCTCTGTAACGGTCCTTCTACACCCCAGTCTCCAAACTCTGCTATTTGCAACAGTCATTCTGGACCTCAGTCTCCAAACTCTGCTCTCTGCAACAGTGTTTCTGCACTCAAGTCTCCAACACCTACTCCCTGCAACAGTCCTTCTTCACCCCAGTCTCCAACCTCTACTCTGTGTAACAGTCCTTCTTCACCCCAGTGTCCAACCTCTGCTCTCTGCAATGATCCTTCTGCATCCCAGTCTCCAACATCTGCTCTCTGCAACAGTCCTTCTGAACCCAAGTCCCCAACATCTGCTCTCTGAAAAATTCCTTCTTCACCCCACTCTGCAACCTCTGTTCTGTGTAACAGTCCTTCTGTACCTCAGTGTCTAATCTCTGCTCTCTGCAATGATCCTTCTGCATCCCAGTCTCCAGAATCTGCTCTCTGCAACAGTCCTTCTGCACACAAGTCTCAAACATCTGCTCTCAGCAACAGTCCTTCTGCGTTTCAGTCTGGTAATTCTGCTGTCTGCAACGATCCTTCTGCACCCCATTCTCCAAAGTCTGCTCTCTGTAAGAGTCTTGCTTCACCTCGATCTACAATCTCTGCTTTTGTAAGATCCTTCTGCATCCCAGTTTTCAAACTCTGCTCTCTTTAACATTCCTTTTCCACCACAGTCTCCAACCTCTGGATTCTGCACCGGTCCTTCTGCACCCCAATCTCCAAACTCTGTTCTCTGCAACAGTTCTTCTTCTCCCCATTCTCCAACCTCTGCTCTCTGTAACAGTCCTTCTGTACCGCAGTCTTCAACCTCTGCTCTCTGTAACGGTCCTTCTGCACCACCATCTCAAACCTCTGCTTTCTGTATCCGTCCTTCTTCACCACTGTTTCCAAACTCTGCTCTCTGTAATAGTCCTTCTCTACCTCTTTCTCCTACCTCTGCTCTCTGCAACCTTACTTCTGCACCCCATTCTCTAACCTCTGCTCTCTTCTACAGTTCTTCTGAACCGCAGTTTCAAAATTCTGTTCTCTGTAACAGTCCTTCTGCACACCAGGATCCAACTTCTGTTCTCTGTAACAATCCTTCTGCACTTTAGTTCCCATACTCTGACATCTGCAATGGTCCTACTGCACCCCAGTCTCTAACCTCTGCTCTCTGCAACAATCCTTTTGCACCCCTTCTCCAAATTCTGCTCTCTGGAAAAGTCCTTCTTCACCCCAGTCTCCAACATCTGCTCTCTGAAACAGTCCTTCTGCACCTCAGTCTGAAAACTCTGCTCTCTGCAAGGATCCTTGTTCACCACAGTCTCCAAACTCTGCTTTCTGTAACAGTTTTTTTGCAACTCAGTCTCCAACCTCTGCTCTCTGTAACAGTCATTCTGCATCCCATTCTCCAAACTCTGCTCTCTGTAAGATCCTTCTGCACCCAAGTTTCAAAACTCTGCTCTCTGTAGCATTCTTTCTCCACCCAGTCTCCAACCTCTGCTCTCTGCAACGGTCCTTCTGCACGCCAGTCTCCAACCTCTGTTCCCGGCAACGATCCTTCTGCACGCCAGTCTCCAAACTCTACTCTGGTATCATTTCATCTGCACCGCCGTCTCCAATTTCTGCTCTATGTAAAATCCTTCTGCAACCCAGTCTCCAAACTGTGCTCTCTGGAACAGTCCTTCTGCACCCCAGTATCCAACCTCTGGTCTGTGCAACAGTTCGTCTGCACCCCAGTCTCCAACCTCTGCTCTCTGAAAGATCCTTCTGCATCCCAGTCTCCAAACTCTGATCTCTGTAACAGTTCTTCCTCAACCAAGTCTCCAACCTCTGTTCTCTGTAAAAATATTTCTGCACCTCAGTCTCCAACATCTGCTCTCTCTAACGGTCCTTCTGCACCCCATTCTCCAACCTATGTTGTCTGCAAGAGTCCTGCAGCACCTCAGTCTTCAAATTCTGCTCCCTGCAACAATCCTTCTGCACCCCAGTCTCCAACTTCTGCTCTCTGCAACAGTTCTTCTGCACCCCAGTCTCCGATATCTACTCTCTGAAACAGTTTTTCTCCAACCCAGTCTCCAACCTCTGCTCTCTGTAACACTCCTTCTGTACCGCAGTCTCTAACTTTTGCTCTCTGTAAGAATCTTATGCACCTTAGTCTCCAAATTCTCCTCTCTGCAACAGTCCTTCTTCACCCAAGTCTCCAACCTCTGCTCTCTGCAACACTCCTTGTACACCGCAGTCTTCAACCTCTGATCTGTGTAACAGTCCTTCTTCACCCCAGTCTCCTACCTCTGCTTTCTGTATCAGTAATTCTGCACCCCAGTCTCCAATCTTTGCTCTCTGTAACATTCTTTCATCACCTCAGTCTCCAAACTCACTCTCTGCGACAGTTTTTCTGCACCCCAGGTTTTAAACTCTGCTCTCTGCAACAGTTCTTCTGAATCCCAGTCTCCAACATCTGCATTCTGAAAAAGTTCTTTTATAAACCATTCTCCAACCTCTTCTCTCTGTAACAGTCTTCCTATATTGCAGTCTCTAAACTCTGCTCTCTGTAACGGTCCTTCTGCACCCCAGTCTTTAACCTCTGCTTTCTGTATCAGTCCTTCTGCACCTCAGTCTGAAACCTCTACTCTCTGCACGATCTTTCTGCATCCCAGTCTCCACCACTGCTCTCTGTAACAGTCGTCCAGAACTCCAGTCTGTAAACTCTTTTCTTTGAAACAGTCCTTCTGCATGCCAGTCTGCAACCTCTGCTCTCTGTAATGGTCTTTCTGCACCCCAGTCTGCCACCTCTGCTTTCTGTATCATAATTCTTCACCCCAGTCTCCAACGTCTGCTCTGTGTAACAGTCCTTCTGCATCTAAGTCTCCAACCTCTGCTCTCTGCAACAGTCCTTCTGCACCGCAGTCTCCAACCTTTGCTTTCTGTAACATTCCTTTTGCACCACAGTCTCCACCTTTGCTCTCTGCAACGATTCTTCTGCAACTCAGTTTCCAACTTCTGCTTTCTTAAACGATCTTTCTGCACCCCAGTCTCCAACCTCTGCTCTCTGTAACTGTTTTTCTGTACCTCAGTCTCCAACCTCTGCTCTCTGCAACCGTCTTTCTGCACCCCAGTTCCAACCTCTGCTCTCTGCAACAATCCTTATGCACTCCGGTCTCCAACAGCTGCTCTCTGCAACAGTCCTTCTGCACCCCAGTCTCCAACGTCTCCTCTGTTAACACTCCTTCTGCACCCCAGTCCCAAACTCTGTTCTCTGTAAGGTCCTTCTGCACCTCAGTCTTCAAACTCTGCTCTCTGCAAAAGTCTTTCTGTACCCTAGTCTCCAACCTCTGCTCTCTGCGAAAGTCCTTCTCTACCTTAGTCTCCAACCTGTGCTCTCTGTAACAGTCCTTCTATACTGCAGTCTCAATCGTCTGCTCTTGTTAAGGTTCATTCTGAACCCAAGTCTCCAACCTCTGCTTTCTGTATCTGTCCTTCTGCACCCCAGTCTCCAACCTCTGCTTTTTGTAACAGACCTTCTGCATCTCAGTCTCAAATATCTTTTCTCTGTAACAGTCCTACTCTACCCCAGTGTCCAAACTCTGCTTTCTGCAACAGTTCTTCTACACCCCAGTCTTCAACCTCTGCTCTGTGTAACAGATCCTTCTGCATCCCAGTCTCCAACATCTGCTCTCTGCATTCGTCCTTCTTCAGTCACGTCTCCAAACTCTGCTCTCTGCAACGGTCATTCTGCACACCAGTCTCCAAACTCTGCTCCCAGCAATGATCCTACTGCATTTCAGTCACCAACCTCTGCTCTCTTTAACAATCATTCTGCACCTCAGACTAAAAACTCTGCTCTATATAATATTCTTCTGCAACCCAGTGTCCAAACTCTGTTCTCTGTATCAGCCCTTCTGCACCCAGTCTCCAAACTCTGCTCTCTGTAACATGCCTTCTGCACCCCAGTCTCCAAACTCTGCTCTCTGTATCAGTCCTTCTGCACCCCAGTCTCCAAACTCTGCTCTCTGTAACAGTCCTTCTGTACCTTAGTCTCCAAGTTCTGCTCTCTGCAACAGTACTTCTGCACCCAAATCTCCAACCTCTGCTCTCTGCAACAGTCCTTCTACACACCAGTCTTCAACAACTGCTCTTTGTAACAGTCCTTCTGTACACCAGTCTCCAAACTCTGCTCTCTGTAACAATTCTTCTGCAACCCAATCTCCCACCTCTGCTTTCTGTATCATAATTTTTCACCCAAGTATCCAACGTCTGCTATGTGAAACAGTCTTTCTGCATCTCAGTCTCCAACCTCTGCTCTCTACAACAGTCCTTCTGCACCCCAGTATTTAACCTCTGCTTTCTGCAAAATTTTATCTTAACCCCAGTTTCAAAACTGTGCTCTCTGTAACTGTCCTTATGCACCCCAGTCTCCCACTTCTTCTCTCTGTTATGAACCTTCTGCACCCCAGTCTCCAAACTCTGCTTTCTGTAACAGTCCTTGTGCACCCAAGTCTCAAAACTCTGCTCTCTGTAAAAGTCCTTCTGCACCTCAGTCTCCAATCTCTGCTCTCTGCAACATTTCTTCTGCACCCCAGTCTCATAACCCTTTTCTCTGCAATAGTCGTTCTGCACCCCTGTCTCCACACTCTGCTCTAGGTAACAGTCCTTCTGTACTGCACTCTCCAAACTCTGCTCTCTGTAACGGTCCTTTTGCACCCCAGTCTCCAACCTCTTCTCTCTGTAACAGTCCTTCTGCACCCCAGTGTTTTAACCTCTGCTCTCTGCAACAGTCCTTCTACACCCGAGTCTCAAACATCTGCTCTCTGCATCAGTGCTTCTACACGCAAGTCTCCAACCTCTACTCTCTGCAACGACCCTTCTGCACCCCAGTCTCCAACGTTTGCTCTCTGCAACAGTCCTTCTGCACCCCAGTCTACAACTTCTGGGTCTCTATAAGAGCCTTCTTCACCCCAGTTTCCAAACTTTGTTATCTGTGACATTACTTCTGTACCCCAGTCTCCAAGATCTACTCTCTGTAACAGTCCTTCTGTATTGCAGTCTCCAAACTCTGCTCTCCGAAAGAGTCCTTCTGCAACCCAGTCTCCAAACTCTTCTCTCTGCAACAGTTTTTCTGCACCTCATCTCCAACTTCTGCTCTCTGTTACAGGCCTTCTGCACCCCAGTCTCAAACAGCTTTTCTCTGTAACAGTTCTTCTGCAACCCAATCTCCAAACCCTGCTCTCTGTAACACTCCTTCTGCTCCCCAGTCTCTATCATCTGCTCTCTGTAAGAATCCTTCTGTACTTCAGTCTCCAACCTCTTCTCTTAGTAAAAGTCCTTCTGCACGTCAGTCTGCAACATCTGCTCTCTGTAACGATCATTCCTTACCTCAGTCTCCAAACTCTGCTCTCTGTAACAGCCTTCTGCACCCCAGTCTCCAACCTCTTCTCTTTGGTTCAGTTCTTCTGTACCCCAGTAACCTTCAACTGCACTCTGTAACAATCCTTCTGCACCTCAGTCTCCCACCTCACCTCTCTGCAACGGTATTTCTGCACCCCAGTCTCCAACCTCTCCTCTCTGTAACAGTTCTTCTACACCCCAATATCCAACATCTACTCTCTGCAACAGTCCTTCTGCACCCCAGTCTCCAACATCTGATTTCTGAAACAGTTCTTCTCCACCCCAGTCTCTAACCTCTGCTCTCTGGAACAGTCCTTCTGTACTGCAGTTTCCAAACACTTCTCTCTGTAACGGTCCTTCTGCACCCCAGTCTCAAACCTCTGCTTTCTGTATCAGTCTTTCTGCAATCAAGTCTCCAACCCTCTGCTCTCTGTAACAGTCCTACTGCACCACAGTCTCCAAACTCTGATCTCTGTAACAGGCCTTCTGCACCCATGTCTCCAACCTCTGCTCTCTGTAACAGTTCTTCGGCACCCCAGTTTCCAAACTCTTCTCTCT
The DNA here is from genome assembly GCF_052094955.1 of Ictidomys tridecemlineatus. Taxonomy (NCBI): domain Eukaryota; kingdom Metazoa; phylum Chordata; class Mammalia; order Rodentia; family Sciuridae; genus Ictidomys; species Ictidomys tridecemlineatus. The sequence goes on from NW_027521035.1 coordinate 50,616, forward strand.
GTAAGATCTTTCTGCACCTCAGTTTCCAAACTCTTCTCTCTGTAAAATTCCTTCTGCACCCCGGTCTCCAAATTCAGCTCTCTGCAATGGTCCCTCTGCACCCCAGTCTCCAACTTCTGTTCTCTACAACAGTTCTTCTGTACAAGAGTCTTCAACCTCTATTCTTTGTAAGGGTCCTTCTTAACCCCAGTCATTAACCTCTGCTTTCTGTATCAGTCCTTCTGCAACACAGTCTTTAAACTCTGCTCTCTGTAAAAGTCTTTATGCACCTCACTCTGCAAACTCTGCTCTCTGCAACAGTCCCTCTGCACCCCAGTCTTAAACCCTTGCTCTCTGCAACAGTCCTTCTGCACACCAGTCTCCAAAATCTGCTCTCTGCCACAGTCCTTCTCCAAGCCAGTCTCCAACCTCTGCTCTCTGTAACAGTCCTTGTGTACTGCAGACTCCAAACTCTGCTCTCTGTAACGATCCTTCTGCTCCCCAGTCTACAAACTCTGCTTTCTACAATGGTCTTTCTGCACCCGAGTCTCCAAACTCTGTTCTCTACAAACTTATTCTGCACCCCATTCTCCAACCTTTTCTCTCTGTAACAGTACTTCTACATCCCAGTCTCCAAACTCTGCTCTCTGTAACAGTCCTTCTGTAGTGTAATCTCAAACCTTTGCTCTCTGTAATGGTCCTTCTGCACCCAGTCTCCAAACTCTGCTTTCTGTATCAGTCCTTCTGCACGTCAGACTCCAAACTCTGCTCTCTGCAAGGGTTATGCTGCACCCCAATCTCCAACCTCTGCTCTCTGCAACAGTCCTACTGCACCCCAGTCTACAACCTCTGCTCTCTGTATCAATCCTTCTGCACCTCAGTCTCCAAGTCTTCACTCTGCAATGGTCCTTCTGCACGCCAGTCACCAACCTCTCTTTTCTACAACACTTCTTCTGCACCCAAGTCTCCAACCTCTGCTCTCTGTAACAGTCCTTCTGTTCCGCAGTCTCCAACATCTGTTTTCTTTAATGGTCCTTCTGCACCCTAGTTTCAAACCTCTGCTTTCTGTATCAGTCTTTCTGCACCACAGTCTCTAAACTCTGCTGCTGTAACAGTCCTTCTGCACATCAGTCTGCAACCTCTGCTCTCTGCAATAGTTTTTCTGCACACCAGTCTCCAACCTCTGCTTTCTGTATCAGTCCTGCACACCAGTCTCCAACCTCTACTCTCTGAAACAGTTCTTCTGCACCCCAATCTCTAACCTATACTCTCTGCAATAGTCCTTCTGAACCCATGTCTATAACCTCTACTCTATGAAACAGTCTTTCTGTACCCCAGTCTCCAACATCTATTCTCTACAATAGTCCTTTTGCACCCAGATTCCAATCTCTGCTTTCTGTATCAGTACCTATTCACTCAAGTCTCTAACCACTTCTCTCTGTAAAATTCCTTCTGCACCTCAGATTCCAAATTTTGGTCTCAGCAACAGTCCTTTTTCACCCCAATCTCCAACCCCTACTCTGCAACAGTCTTTCTGCACCCCAGTCTTCAACCGTTTCTCTGCAACAGTCCTTCTCCACCCCAGTCTCCGACCTCTGCTCTCTGTAACAATCCTTCTGTACTGCAGTTTCCAAACTCTTCTCTCTGTAACTGTCCTTCTGCACACCAGTCTCCATCCCCTGCTTACTCTTTGAGTCCTTCTGCATTAAAGTCCCCAACCTCTGCTCTCTATACAGTCTTTCTGCACCTCAGTCTCCAAATTCTGCTGTCTGCAACAGTCTTTCTGCACCCCAATCTCCAACCTATGCTCTCTACAACAGTCCTTCTACACCCAAGTCTCCAACCTCTGCACTCCGCAACAGTCCTTCTGCATCTCAATCTCCAACCTCTGCTCTCTGCAATGGTCTTTCTACACCTCAGTCTTCAATATCTACTCTCTGTAACAGTCCTTCTGCACCTCAGTATTCAACCTCTGCTCTCTGTAACAGTCCTTATGTTCCGCAGTATCCAAACTCTGTTTTCTGTAATGGTCTTTCTGCACCCCAGTTTTCAACCTCTGCTTTCTGTATCAGTCCTTCTGCACCACAGTCTCCAAACTCTGCTGCTGTAACAGTCCTTCTGCACCTCAGTCTGCAACCTGTGCTCTCTGCAATAGTTGTACTGAACCCAAGTCTCCAAACTCTGCTCTCTGCAACACTCCATCTGCACCCCAGTCTCCAACATCTGCTCTCTACAACTGTCCTTCTCCACCCTTGTCTCCAACCTCTGCTCTTTGCAACAGTCCTTCTGCACCCCAGTCTCCAAACTCTGATTTCTTTATCAGTCCTTCTGCACCCCAGTCTCCAACCTCTGCTCTCTGTAACAATACTTCTCCACTTCAGTCTCCAAACTCTGCTCTCTGCAACAGTCATTTGGATCCCCAATCTCTAAATGCTACTCTCTGCAACAGTTTTTCTCCACCCATTCTCCAACCTCTGCTCTCTGCAACAATTCTCCTGCAACCCAATCTCCAACCTCTACTCTCTGCAATAGTCCTTCTGCACCCAAGTCTCCAACCTCTGCTCTATGCAACAGTTTTTCTGCACCCCAGTCTTCAACATCTGCTCTCTACAACAGTCTTTCTGGACCCCAGTCTCCAATCTCTGCTTTTTGTATAAGTACTTCTGCACTCAAGTCTCTAACCACTGCTTTCTGTAACATTCCTTCTGCACCTCATTCTCCAAATTCTGCTCTCAGCAACAGTCCTTCTCAACCCCAATCTGCAACGTCTGCTCTCCACAACAGTTTTTCTGCACCCCAGTCTCAAAACCCTACTCTCTGCAACAGTCCTTCTGCACACCAGTCTCCAACCTCCTCTGCAACAGTGCGTTTGCACCCCAGTCTCCAACATCTGATCTCTTTAACTGTCCTTCTGTACTGCAGTTTTCAAACTCTTCTCTCTGTAACTGTCCTTCTGCACACCAGTCTTCAAACCCTGCTTTTTCTATCAGTCCTTCTGAACTCAAGTCTCCAACCTCTGCTCTCTGTTCAGTCCTTCTGCACGTCAGTCTCCAAATTCTGCTCTCTGCAACAGTCCTTCAGCACCCCAATCTCCAAACTCTGCTCTCTGCAACATTCCTTCTATAGGAAAGTCTCCAACCTCTGCACTCCTCAACAGTCCTTCTGCACCTCAGTCTCCAAACTCTGCTCTCTGTAACCGTCCTTCTGTACTGCAGTTTCCAAACTCTTCTCTCTTTAACTGTCCTACTGCACACCAGTCTTCAACCCCCGCTTTCTCTATCAGTCATTTCTACATTTCAGTCTTCAACATCTACTCTCTTTAACAGTCCTTCTGCACCTCAGTCTCCAATTTCTTCTCTCTGTATGATCCTTCTGAAAAGCAGTCTCAAAACTCTGTTTTCTGTAACAGCCTTCTGCACCCCAGTCTCCAAACTATGCTCTCTGTAACAGGCCTTCTGCACACCGGTCTCCATCTTCTGCTCTCTGTAACAGGCCTTCTGCACCCAAGTCTCTGAACTCTGCTCTCTTTAACAGTCCTTCTGCACCTCAGTCTCCAAACACTGCTCTCTGTAAGATCCTTCTGCACCCCAGTCTCCAAACTCTGCTCTCAGTATTAGTCCTGCAGCCCTGTCTCCAAACACTGCTCTCTGTAACAATTTTTCTGCACCTCAGTCTTCAACCTCTGCTCTCTAGAACACTCCTTCTATACCCCAGTCTCCATAATCTACTCTCTGCAACGATCCTTCTGAACCCTAGTCTCCGACCTCTGCTCTCTGCAACAGTCCTGTGGCACCCCAATCTCAAAATGTTACTCTTTGCAACAATCTTTCTCCACCCAGTCTCCAACCTCTGCTCTCTGCAACAGTTCTCCTGCAACCCAATCTCCAACCACTACTCTCTGCAATAGTTCTTCTGCACCCAAGTCTCCAACCTCTACTCTATGAAACAGTCCTTCTGCACCCCAGTCTCCAACATTTGCTCTCTACAACTTTCCTTTGGCACCACAGTCTCCAAACTCTGCTCTCTTTAACAATCCTTCTGCACCTCACTCTGCAACCTCTGCTCTTTGAACAGTCCTTCTGTACCCCAGTTTTCAAGCTCTGCTCTCTGAAACAGTCCTTCCTCCCCCAAGTCTCCAAAATATGCTCTCTGTAACAGTCTTTTTTCACTGCAATCTCCAACCTCTGCTCTCTGTAACAGTACTTCTGTACTGCAGTTTCAAACCTCTGCTCTCTGTAACGGTATTTCTGCACCCCAGTCTCCAAACTCTGCTTTCTGTATCAGTCCTTCTGCACCCCGGTCTCTAACCTCTGGTCTCTGTAAGAGTCCTTCTGAACCTCAGACTCCAACCTCTGCTCTCTGCAACAGTACTTCTGCTCCCCAATCTCAAACCTCTGCTCTCTGCAACACTCCTCCTGCACTTCAGTGTCCTAATTCTACTCTCTGTAAGATCCTTCTGAAACCCAGTCTTCAACCTCTGCTTACTGCAATGATCCCTCTGCACCCAAGTCTTCAACCTCTGTTCTCTACAACCCTTATTCAGCTCCCCACTCTCCATTCTATGCTCTCTGTTACAGTCCTTCTGCACCACAGTCTGCAACCTCTGCTCTCTGCAATACTCCTTCTGCACCCCAGTCTCCAATCTCTGCTCTCTGCAACAGTCCTTCTGCACCCCAGTATCCAACATCTTCTCTCTGCAACAGTCCTTCTCCACCCCAGTCTCAAGCCTCTGCTCTCTGCAACAGTGCTTTTGCACCCAGGTCACCAAGGTCTGCTTTCTGTGTCAGTCCTTCTGAACCCCAGTCTCCAACCTCTTCTCTCTTTTACAGTCTTTCTGCACCGCAGTCTCAAACCACTACTCTCAGCGGCAGTCATTCTCCACCCCAGTCTCCAACCTCTGCTGTTGGCAACAATCCTTCTGGACACCAATCTCAAACCTCTACTCTCTGCAACAGTCGTTCTACACACCAGTCTCCAACCTCTGCTTTCTTTAACAGGCCTTCTGCACCTCAGTCTGAAAACTCTGCTCTCTGCAATGATCCTTCTACACCTCAGTCTCCAACCTCTTCTCTCTGTAACACTCCTTCTGTACCTCAGTCTTCAACCTCTGCTCTCTGTAAGATCCTTTTGCAACCCAGTCTTTAAACTCTTCTCTCTGTAACTGTTCTTCCGCACCCCAGTCTCCAAGCCCTGATATATGTAACAGGTCTTCTACACGCCCATCTCCAAACTCTGCTTTCTGTAACAGGACTTTTGACCCGAGTCTCCATTCTCTTCTCTCTTCAACGATCCTTCTGCACCCCAGTCTCCAACCTCTGCTCTCAGCAACAATCTTTCTGCACCCCAGTCTTCAACTATGCTGTCTCTCAGATCCTTCTGTACACCTGTCTCCAACCACTTCTCTCTGAAACAGTCCTTCTGTACGCAGTCTCCAACCTCTGGTCTCTGTAAGGGTCCTTCTGCACCTCAGTCACCAACCTGTGCTCTCTGTAAAAGAACTACTGCACACCAGTCTTCAACCTGTGCTCTCTGTAAAAGTTCTTCTGCACCACAGTCTTAAAACTCTGCTCTCTTTTACGATCCTTCTGCACCCCAGTCTCCAACCTCTGCTCTCTGAAACTATCCTTCTACACCCGAGTCTCAAAACTCTATTCTCTAAAACAGTTATTCTTCACCCCAGTATCCAAACTCTGTTCTCTGTAACAGTCCTTCTGTACTGCAGTCTCTAACCTTTGCTCTCTGTAAGGGTCCTACTGCACCCCCATTACAAAACTCTGCTTTCTGTATCAGTTCTTGTGCACCCCCAGTCTCCAACCTCTGCTCTCTGTAACATCCTTCTGCAACCTAGTCTACAAACTCTGCTCTCTGTAACAGTCCTTCTGCACCCTAGTCTCCAAACTCTGCTCTCGGTAACAGGCCTTCTGCAGCACAGTCTCCAACCTCTGCTTTCTGTATCAGTCCTTCTGCACCGCAGTCTCCAACCTGTGCTCTCTGCAATGATCCTTCTGTACCCCAGTCTTCAACTTCTCCTCGCTGCAACTGTCCTTGTGCACCCCAAACTCCAACGTCTGCTCTTTGCAAAAGTTCTTCTGTACCTCAGTCTGAAAACTCTGCTCTCTACAACAATCCTTCTGCACCCCAGTCTCCAACTTCTGCTCTCTGTAACAGTCCTTCTGTACCTCAGTCTCAAACCTCTGCTTTCTGTAAAACCCTTCTGAAACCCAGTCTGCAAACTCTGCTCTCTGTAAGAGTCCTTCTGCACCCCAGTCTCCAACCTCTTCTCTCTGTAACAGGCCTTCAGCACCCCAGTCTCCAACCTGTACTCTCTGCAACGAGCCTTCTGCACCCCAGTCTCTAACCTCTGCTCTCTGCAACATTTTTTCTGCACGTCAGTCTCCAACCCCGCTCTCTGCAATGGTCCTTGTAAACCCCAGTCTCCAACCTCTGCTCTCTGTAACAGTCTTTCTAAACCAGAGACTCCTAGCTCTGCTCTCTGTAACGGTATTTCTGCACCCCAGTCCTCAACATCTGCTTTTTCTATCAGGCCTCCTGCACCCCAGTCTTTAAACCCTGCTCTCTGTAACAGTCCTTCTGCACCCCAGTCTCCAACCTCTGCTCTCTGTAACAGTCCTCCTGAACCGGAGTCTCCTACCTCTGCTCTCTGTAACGGTCGATCTGAACCCCAGTCTTCAAAATCTGCTCTCTGCATCAGTCCTTCTGCACCTCAGTCTGAAAACTCTGCTCTCTGCAACGATCCTTGTGCTCCCCAGTGTTTAAACTCTGCTTTCTGTAACAGTCCTTCTGTACATCAGTCTCCAAATTCTGCTCTCTGCAACAGTTCTTCTGCACCCCAGTCTCCAACATCTGCTTTCTCTATCAGGGCTTCTACACCCCAGTCTTTAAACTCTACTCTCTGAAACAGTCCTTCTGCACCCAAGTCTCCAACCTCGGCTCTCTGTAACAGTCCTTGTGAACCGGAGTCTCCTACCTCTGCTCTCTTTAACGGTCCTTCTGCACCCCGGTCTCCGACATCTGCTTTCTCTTTCAGTCCTTCTGCACCCCAGTATCCAAACTCTGCTCTCTGTAACAGTCCTTCTGAACCGGAGTCTCCTACGTCTGCTCTCTGTAATGGTCCTTCTGCACCCCAGTCTCCAACATCTGCTTACTCTATCAGTTTTTCTGTATGTCTGTCTTTAACCTCTGCTCTCTACAACATTCCTTCTGCACCCTAGTCTTCAACCTTCACTCTCTGTAAGATCCTTTTGAACACCAGTCTCCTACCTCTGCTCGCTGAATGAGTCCTTCTGCAACCCAGTCTCTAAACTCTGCTTTCTGTAACAATAATTCTGCACCTCAGTCTCCAACCTCTTCTCTCGGCAAAGGTCCTTCTGCACCCCAGTCTCTAACCTCTGTTCTCTTCAACAGTCGTACTTCACCCCAGTCTCAATCCTGTGCACTCTGTAACAGTCCTTCTGCACCCCAGTCTTCAAACTATGCTCTCTTCAACAGACCTTCTGCACTTCATTCTCAAACCTCTGATCTTTGTAAGATCCTTCTGCAACCCAGTCTCCAAACTCTGCTCTCTCTAACAGTCCTTCTGCACCCCAATCTCCAAACTCCTCTCTTTAGAACAGGCCTTCTCCGCCCCATTCTCTAACCTCTGCTATCTGTAAGATTATTCCTGAACCCCAGTCTCCAAAGCCTACTCGGCAAAAGTCCTTCTGCACTGAAGTCTCTAACATCTGCTCTCTGCAACAGTTCTTCTATAACCCAGTCTTCAAATTCTGCTCTCTGCAACACTCCTTCTACCCCCCATTCTCCATACTCTGCTAAAACCAACAATCTGAATGCGCCCCAGTCTACAAACTCTGTTCTGTATAACAGTTCTTCTGCACCCCAGTCTTTAAACTTTGCTCTCTGTAAACGTCCGTCTGTACCACAGTCTGCATACTTTGTTCTTTGTAAGGGTCTTTATGCACACCAGTATCCAACTCTGCTTTCTGTATCCGTCATTTTCCACCCCAGTCCTCACACTCTGCCCTCTGTAACAATCCTTATGCAACTCAGTCTGCAACCTCTGCTCTCTGCAACAGTCCTTCTATACCCCAGGCTCCATCATCTGCTCTCTGGAACAGTCGTTTTGCACCCCAGACTCCAACATCTGATCTCTGAAACAGTTCTTCTCCAGCCCAGTCTCCAACCTCTGCTCTCTGTAACAGTCCTTCTGTACCGCAGTCTCCAACCTATTCTCTCTGTAAGGGTCCTTCTGCACCAGAGTCTTGAACTTCTGTTCTCTGTAACAATTCTTCTGCACCTCAGTTCCCAAACTCTTTCCTCTGAAATGGTCTTCTGCACCCCAGACTCTAAACTCTGTTGTCTGCAACCATGTTTTTGCACCATTATCTCCAACCTCTGCTCTCTCCAAAAGTCTTTCTGAACCCCAGTCTCCAACATCTGCTCTCTACAACAGTCCTTCTGCACCTCAGTCTGAAAACTCTGCTCTCTGCAATGATCCTTGTGCACCCCAGTCTCCAAACTCTGCTTTCTATAACAGTCCTTCTGCACCTCAGTCTCCAACTTTTGCTCTCTGCAACAGTTCTTCTGCACCCCAGTCTTTAACATCTACTCTCTGAAAAAGTCCTTCTACACCCCTGTCCAAATGCAGAAGAATGAGACCTGAACTATTGCTCACCTGCAAAAAAATCAACTCAAAATGCATTAAAGACCCAGGAACTATACCAGAAATGATGCAGTTTCTAGAAAAAAACAAAGTCAATACTCCAACCTACAGGGAGAGGCAATGACTTTCTCAATAGGATGCCAAAGCTCAGGAGATAACACCAAAAGATAGCTAATAGGATGGCATGAAATTAAGAAGTTTCTGCACAGCAAAGGAGATAATTAGAATATGAAGAGAGAACCTATGAAAAGGGAGAAAATCTATATGAGGGGCTCGTCTAAAAGAGGATGAATATTCAGAATATTAATAAAGAACTCAAAAAGCTTAGCATCAAACCCACAATTATTAAATAACCCAATTATTAAATAACCCAATTACCAAATAGGAAAGTAAATGAACTAAACAGACACGTTTTAGAAGAAAATATGTAATTGGCCAACAAATATATGAAAATACTTGCAAGTCAAGACTACCCTGAGATTTCATCTCACTTCAGTGACAAAGGCAACCACCAGAATACAAACAGAAACGAGTGTGACAAGGAGAGAATTGGACAGAAAGGAGCACTCTCACCCTGTTGGTGGGCATGTAAATCAGCACAACGAACACGAAAATCGGGATGGAGGCTCCTCAGGAGTAGCCATGGACCACCCTGCAACCCAGCTCAACCTCAGCTTGGTATTTATCACAGCGGATCGAAGTCATCATACTATAATGACACATACATGCCCATGAACCAACCTAGGTGACATCAGTGGACGAATGGATAAAGAACATCTGGTATATGCACACTGGAATTTCATTCAGCCATAAAGAAGAACAAAATTATGTCATGCTGGAAGATGGATGGATCTTCAGAACATTAAGGGAAATAAGCAACTCAGAAAGTTAAGGGCCGTATGTTTTTCCTCTATTAAAGCTAGAGGGGGAAAATGAAAGAAAGTTGGGAAGGGAGTCTCATCATGAAAGTTGAAGGAAGATCAGTAGAGTCAAGGCACCAGGGGAGGAGGTGAGGAAAAGAAAAATATTGGAATGATATTGGCCAAAGTTCACGGTTATTTTGTGTGCATGTTCAAATATGTGTCAGCAAATCCCACCATTATGGACCATTACAATGCACCAATGAAGTGTGAAAAGAAGAGTTTCACATTACATGGGACAGGCAATATTCTAGGAGGGTGCCCATTTTTTCCCATCTATAAATACCACGATCATTTACCACTGTCAAAAATCTCTACAGATTCAAATATTCTGATTACTGCTCCACCACATGGCCTCTTCTACTTCAGGGTCCCCTTATTCCCACTGAAATCAGGAAGCCCGTTTCAAAAATGCCATCTGTTAATGTCTTCCCAGGCTGCCGAGGACAGCGGCTGCGGGTTTCACAAGGATCTGGTGCTGCCTTCTGAACGCATGTCCACGAGGCCTTGGCAAAGGCTGGTGCTCCAGGCCCTCCTCCAGATGCAGCTGTGAGGCCAGGGAAGGGGTCACATAACACGCCATCCAACACCTTATTTAATTCTGATCAACATCCTCTCCATTATTCCAGGATCATATTGGTCTTTGAACTTAAGCAAACACTGAGTCCAGATTTCAGTCCGTCAACCAAAGAGAGTCTAATAGCCACTCCCTGTGGCTCAGGAAAATCTTTGGCCCTAACATTTCTGGTGATTACGTCCCTGTGACTGCATTCAAGATGATCCAGCAATATGTCCTGACTTCTTTGGTCTAGAAGATTCAAACAAATTCTCTTATATATTCTTAAGGCTCCTATTAACAAAATACAGTAAAATATTTACCTTTTATTTTGGTGTGACCCTTATACTCTCCTGGGCTATATTTTATACTCTTACCTGAGGCGTTCTAGGATCAGACCCCAATTAAGAGTCTGGTGACAATGTGGAATGATAGATAAGCATCTTAAAGACAATTGGGCTGGGGATGTGGCTCAAGCAGTAGTGCGCTTGTCTGGCACGCTTACGGTCCGGGTTCGATCCTCAGCACCACATACCAACAAAGATGTTTTATCCGCCGAGAACTAGAAAATGAATATTAAAAATTCTCTCTCTCTCTCTCTCTCTCTCTCTCTCTCTCTCTCTCTCTCTCCCCCCCCTCTCTTCTCCTCCCCTCTCCTCTCTCACTCTCTCTTAAAAAAAAAAAAGACAACTGCCCAGGTAGAGTCTTCAATTTAGGGAAAGCTAGTCTCCTTGGTGGAGGTGGGGCTGCTTCTGACAGAAAAGAGGGTTAATGAAGATTTCAGGTTTCAAGGTTCTGAGATTTGTCTAATACACTGGTATTTTGCCATTCTAATTAACAGGGTCTCAATCATTCTCCCATTAATGTCCTTATTGACATAAGAGAGACCTGGAGAAATTGTGGATTTATAATTTTCTTTGTACTTCTGCAATTTGGAGAATTGGATGTTTTATTCTGATATTAACCTTTGTCAGTTTCCAGAGAGAAAATATTTCTGATGATCTGAACCTGACTTGAAGGAGGAATATAATGCTTGAACCTATCATTTTCTTTCTGTAAGTCTCCCACTCCCGTCAGTAACAACAGTCTGCAGTCATGTTGTAATGTTCATTCCCACCCTGAATGTCGATTGTGTTATTCCAAAGCTCAGTTTTCCATAGACATTTGATTTCAGGCCACGATAACTTAAAGTCTCTGTTGGGTCATTGCACACCAGGAATTATCAGGTCTCCTTTTCCATGGTATGTGACATCAACATATTCAATTCCCTCAGGTCAGACATCCAACCTACCTCCTCAGATCTGTTATCTAGAATCATCTCTGATGTAAACCACTATTGTGGTCATTGCCACCGTGGTCAGGTAGAGATGAAGAACGACTCTTAATGTCTTAGGGTAGAGGAAGTTGACACAGAAAAAAGTTATAAAGTGGTTGGGAGATCTGGAAAAAAAAAAGAAAAAAGGGCAGGTGACACCACCCCATATATGAAAACCCTAACTTCCCTTGAAAGAGACTCTCATTCCACGCTACTGTGACCCACATTCAGGAACAGCTGTCTAAGAGCCTGCGCACACAGCTCCTAGCACCAAGGAGATTAGTTCCTGCCTCTACAGGGCTGGATTGCTGCTGCTGCTATGGGATCCAAAAGAACCCACTTTTTTTTTTCCTTTCTTCCTCTCTGCCTAGTGTTTTGCTGATCTTGACAGAACCTCCTAAAATGGAGGCCTGCAGGCAGGGGAGTGTGGGTTTCTCGTACTTTCTGTCCCTCTGGTGTGGGGAGAACAAGAAGGACAGAGATGGTGCTGAACACCAACACAAGGTGTCCGACACACTTGAACCTGAAAGTGAGAAAAGGGTGTTTGTAAAAAGAGGAGAAAGAGGAGTCTCAGAGATTTTAAAAGCGGGAGTTGGAGTTGAATCTCCAGATACAGACTCTCTAACCCGGTGCCTACAAGTCCCTGGGAGGCATCTTTTTTCAGATGACTGTATACTCCAATTTGAAGATTGGTCTAGACTTTGATCGTGCAAAGGGATGCACACCCTTTAGCCAGCTTCCTCAGGGCACTCTGGACCTCGTTGCTCCTCAGGCTGTGAATGATGGGGCTCAACAGGGGGCTCACCACACAGAAGAGCACAGAGACCAGGGTGTCCATGTCCAGCCTTGTCTGGGCCTGTCATAGTGGAAGTTTGCTGTTCCATAGAATACCACCACGAAGTGAGGGAGGACGCACAGGAGGAGAAGGCCTTCCTGCTGCCCTGGGCAGAGAAAATCCCCAGGATGGCCACCATGATGAGTGCATAGGAGCCTGCAGTGAAGAGGCAGGGGCTCAGGCCCATGGTGGCACTGACCACGTGGAGCGCAGACTCGTTGACAAAGGTGTCTGAGCAGGAAAGCTTCAAGAGCAATGGGGTGTCACAGAGAAAGTGGCTGAACTGGTGGGGCCCACACAGAGTGTGATGGCCAGCACTGTGTGTGTGACCAAATTCACCAGCCCACACAGCCAGGACCCAGTCACCAGGCCAACACAGACCTTCACACTCATGATGACTGGGTACTGAGGAAAACGGCAGGTGGCCACACAGCAGTCATACTGGCCACACAGCCAGTAAGACGCCTTCTGTGCCAGCACTTGTCACCAAGAAGAAGATCTGGGAAAGGCAGCCCTCATAAGAAATGGCCTTCTTATCCCAGAAGAAGTTCACCAGCAGTACTGGGAGGGTGGTGGATGTTTAGCAGACGTCCAAGAAGCTCAAATTGCTGAGGAAAAAGTACATTGGAGTGTGGAGAGCAGGACTGACCCTGGTGGCCACTATTATGAGCATGTTCCCCAGAAGAGTAGTCAGGTAAATGACCAGAAAGAGCAGGAAGAACCAGCCCTGTAGGTTGGAGTGGTTGGAAAATCCCAAGAAGATGAATTCATTGACAAATGATTGATTGCTCATTTCCAATGGTATCATAGCTACAAAACAGAGAAAAAGAGACCATGACGAGAAAGGACTGAGAGCACCCCAAACAGGCTTGTTAATCTGCAGCAACATTGCAAATAATATTGTATACAGAGGTGCCTGGACTCTGGAAAGAGACGTATAGGAGTGACTTTAGAGAGAACATAACTTCTCCCAGAGTTTTGCATGGGTGCTCTTTTGTAAGAATAAATAGAGACTTGGTCAAAATGCACAACCAGCTATCAACCCTGTGTCTCATTGAATCTGCAGTATCTTCTTCCTAACACTGTGCTTCACTGTGATGAATTCTTTTTTGTATGTCTGTTATTTCAAGTAATAAGTTTTCATTGTGGAAAAAAAAAGAAAATTCAGAAAGTTATTCAGAAAAATAGAACAGGTCACAAAATCAAAGCTCTCTTTGCATTCATCCCATTCTACCTTTGTCTATCTTGAAAATATCCAAAGCAAAATTGCCCAATATTGTTGTACTCTATTTAGTTGTTTGCCTTGTAATGTTACTTTCCTAACATGAAATTAAGTTAATATCTCCCTTTTTATTGAACATAGAAACCTTCCATTCCAATTACTATCAAAAATATTGGAATAGAAGCTTTCATACATATGTATCTGTGATCCTCTCTGATTATTTCTTAAAAGTAAAATTATAAGTCTCCTGCTTTTAAATACATTGATCTATTTTTTTCAGTAGAAACTTTTATTTTTTTAAGTTTTATAAGATACAAGAAATTTTGACAAATGATATATACTTAGGTATTTTTCTTGTTTTGTATTATAAGATTTACCTAACCAAACATTACATTTCCTGAAAAAAAATGATTGATACAATTACTGATTTTCTATCATGTTACCCATGCTAATCCGTGATCCATTATTTTGAACTAAAATTTTTGTTTTTTTTTTCAATCTTAAATGAAAAATATTATAGTAAAACAGTAGGCTCTTGGTCCAGATAGATGTGTATTGAAATCCATCTGTTGTTTACTAGATGTTGTTTGTAAAAAAGTCAGCTCATCTCTATTCCTCAGTTTGTTCCTTGCTTAGGATATTAATGATGTCTATTTCACAACTGCTGAAAAAGTTTTGAGATAATATAAGCTATGTGTCTGGCACATTACATTTACTCAATGCCTTTTATCAATTAGATAATGTCTATCCATTTTTTACTAGTAGTTGTTTTTTTTTTTTTTTTGGTGTATGTGTGCTGGGTTTTGAATTCAGAGCCTTATGCATACTAAGCATGCACTCTACCACTGGACTTTTCCCCTAGTTTCATTTAGTTATAGTTTTTATCATAAATAGATATTGAATTTTCTTATTTTCTCTGCATCTATTGAAATGATATATATTTTTTCTTATTTAGTCTGTTACTATGGAAATTTGGTTGATTGAATTTTTGAATATTCAACCAGCCTTGCATTCTGGAATTGATCTCAATTGACTGTAATGTTATCCTTATTCTATATGGCTGAGTTGAGTTTGTTAATATTGTTCGCTGCTTGCTTTTGTGTATTCTATCTTCGCTGTTCTCCAGACATAATCTATTTCTTGAAGAATTCTCAGCTGTATTCTACTGTTATTTTCAGTCAATGCATGTTAGTGGACTAGTGGAAAACAGAGAAGGGATTTCTGATGTTTCCAGGAAGCCCTGCCTTAGGTACTGTAAACTCAGTAACAGGGATATGGCCTTCACAGTGACCCACTTTCTAGCAATATGGCTGAGCCTAGTTCTTATTCCTCCCGACGTTAGACATTTTGGCCTGTTTCTTTCCATAGCTACAAAGGTTTTCCGTTGAGTGTCCTAATGTAACAGTTTCTTTTACTCTTGCCCCTGACGATTACAACTTTTGTTCTATGTAAAAAATCAGGAAATGGGTCTCGGAGGAGTTTTGGCTGCTTTTGCTGCTCTTTGTTCCTCCACCTATCAAAGAAATGATACCTTTAAAGACACTTTCTAAGAATACTTCCCTATCTTCCTGGGAGGATTTGGTGGAATCCATGGAGAAAAAGAAAAAATACAAACATCTTATGTCTATAGTCCTCTGGGACTTTATGCTCTTAAACCAGTCTATACTTAGTCTTTAGCAATCCATTAACTATTTTTTATTTGAGTTTCTTTTTTTTTATAAATAAACTCCTATGTATCTAGTGGGATCTCCCATAGTTAAAAATATGCCTGGATTATTTTGGTTGCTTATCTCTCCCCAGACTTCGGTTAGTTGTTTGCCTTATAATCTTCATCCCTAATAAGGTCAAAGAAAGTCATTAATTTGCATATTCTTCTGCTCTTTTTGCTTATTACGATGATGAAAACAACATGCTTTCTAGCTATTTCACCTGTGCTTCTTCTAGCCTAAAGGGAAAGGGAAGACAAATTATTACCTCTTACGATATGTCAGAGCCTTCTAGTTATAAAATTTTTCAAAATGAAAAATTCTCTTTTCCATTTAGAATTTTAAAATTTCTTTTCTTGGTAGTGGTTAGTTTCAATTCAAACCAATTTTGTTCCTATACAGGGTATAATTTAGTCCGAAGCCAGATCTACTAAGAAACACAAAGAGGATAAGATCTGATCCCTGTCCCGCTGTGCCCCTCCCTTGAATCAGGCAATGGCAAGGCCCTACTGAGGAGGATGGCGCAAGGCGTCCATCCTCTTGAGGAGCGCAGTATGTTTCTGGGAATGGGCTGATTTGTTTTTGTATTCATTAGTAAGTATAGTTCTGATTTCTCATATGACCATTAAGTATAAAGGAAAAATCATGACTTTCCCAATTAATGCAACTACTTCTAAAGCATAGGTCTGTTTGTTCTAAATGCAATGATTCAGCTGTGGAGTGTAAATTGTTAATGTGTAAAGAAAAACTCCCTGTATTCCTGTCAAGGAAGTTTTTGAGAAATTAAATTAAAATCTAGAGAAGGAAAATTAATGTTAACAAGATAGATTAGTGCTTAGTACTGGGCAACTTGTTCTTGTTCCTGTGCACAATGGTTCGTGCTCTTACTTTTGTTTGATTAAAAGTAATAACAAATCAACTACTTGCTGTAACCATGGCACCGGTTCCAGTCAGTAAGTCAAGAAAGAATAGTCAAGGTATAGGTCAATAGTGTGGGACATTTGTAACTATTATTAAAAGTTAACTAAGCAAAAACAGCTCAATGAAAAACTCGAACTGAAAGTACAAATGCTTGCTTATGCATAAGCCAAGATATATTCTTCTATTCTAATTGTAGCTACGTAATATTTTGTTTTGTTTGAATAATGATTCCTGTTTTGTAATCACAAAGTACTGTAAGCCTGCCAAAATGAAAAGTATATATGATCAACTTCACAAGTAAAGATTGGGATCAACACCTTCACTTTGGTGTCTGTGTTGTTTCTCCACCCACTCAATCGCGGACTCCTCACCATCCATTCATCTCCTGAGACCCCCTGTTGGAGCTGGTCTCCGACACTGTCCTTCAACCAACTTACAATCTAATGGGAAGATGAACTCAATATGTGCAGGAAACTTGGTAACAATTCTATGTAATCTACAAATTATCATTATTTTCCCTTAGTGTTTGCTTGGGCAGCTCTGGGAATGGAGCACTTAATACTTGTCAAAGCCCCTCATTCCATCTTGAATATGCGCTCCTCCAGGTCCTACTTGGGCCTCTCATTTGTGCACTAAACAATAGGGCAACACCTTGTGTAAATGTGCACTCAGTAAAGGTTTGAAGAATGAAGAAGGTCTGTCAAGTACATCCATGGAGAAGAGATTTTAAAAGATTCTTTAAGGACGGTACTGTGTGGGACCTAAAGTATCTAACAGAGACTTGACAGAGGTGAGAGGATATTTATGTTCAGTGGTTCTGGTGCAGATATCTTGCTGAGAAAAATAAAGCCTCTGTGGGAATAAGTGAGGCAGGATAGCCCAGCGGCTTCTGAGAAACTCAGTGCCTCCTGTCTCTTAAACATATCCCTTATGGAGACCATCGGCAGTTCCCACAGAACAAGCAGCTCTGCATCTTTCTTTCCCAATCAGTCATCTCAAAGTCAGGTGACCGAGAATGAAGTCACTTATGAGTGACCCCAAAATATAATATTTCTAAAGGAGGGGGTTTGTGTATGAAGTAGATTACTCACAAGCTTCAGGGATTTATTACAGTTAATAAATTGCTTGCAACTCCCCTCCCCAAGCATCCATGTGTTGTAAGATAAAGATGAAAACCCCTAGTTAGTAAATGAATACGTTTCTAAACATAACTTCTTCTACAATAATGATTTTTATTTAAACAGATATTTTGGTAGGTCTATTATTATGCTATATTGTATCATAATGGGAATGTGTCCCTATACTTTCTCCCTAAAAATTATTCCTTTCTGTCCTGCTCATCAAAAGCAGAGGATTAACACTTAGTATTATCTATTGTTTACCATAAGTAATTTTCCACACACATCATCTCACTTAAGTAATTTAGGCACCCCAGGGTTTCTGGTCATGTTTTGGGTTTTCTTCCAGTACTGGAGGCATCATGCCAAATCCCTCAGGTTTTGTGATAATCTCTGAAGTTTTTCTACTCTGGCAATACAAGTAGTATTGTGCAAACTTAGACACACATAGAAAAGGTGCTATGATAGGTCATTACATAAATGCCATTAAAATGGTAATGAAAATATGTACAATATTCTGTAATATGTTTTTAAGGTGTAGGTGTATCCTGATTCTGGGATAGTGTTTTTGAAAATTGTGATGGTACATAAACTATTTACCAGCAACTCTCACAGAGATGCGTAGATTTTTGGTTTTGGTGTGGCCCTTGCTGCTCTCCATACTAGCACCTTGGCTGCAAAGAAAGCTCTTGGTAAAACTGGCTGTTGGTCTCCATTCACAACAAAATGGACCTGTTATTCTGAAAGTTGCCTGTCGCATATCTGTGGCCTTATGAAGGAGTCAAAATCCTCTGATCTCTCACAATTCATTTTCCTGTGATGGACATTTATAGAGGTCTGGGGCCGACCTGTTGGGAATATGCATGGATCCTTTCCTCTGGAGCTGCACTGGGACTCCTCAGTGTGCAAACCCAACTCAAGGGCAACGGCTTGAGTTCAACTAAAACAATGGAGAGCAGTTAATTCGCTGTTGGATTCATTAATGTCTTGGCAATCACCTGTTCCCAGCATGCAGTGAGAAGATCAGCGTCCTCTCTCTACTGGGATGTGGATGAGCGAAGTTCAGAGTGAGATTTCTGCTAAGAAGTTGTGGGTGGCTGAAACCTCAAGACTGCCTTCCCTTCCTGCTAGGGAGAGAAGGGGTCAGGGTGGGTGTACACTTATTGGGATGGATTTCGCACAGCATATGAAGTTTTTCCTTCATGTTATATACTTTGCCAGATGGACAGATATGAGAAGCCACAATATCATAAGCATCCCCACTATCTTCAGCTGATCCACTCCTGCTAAGGGCTGATCCCTTACCAAACTCTGTATGACTTCGTGCCCCTTAATTTTATGATCCTGCTGATGCTCATGACCTGGTGAAGAAATTGTTTGCTATAGAGTTTAAAAGTAGGGGGAAAAAAAGAGTCATCAAACAGCTCTTTCGGGCACAGATAAAGAAAAGACAACAAGCTTAAAAGTCTTGTAGTATTTTGCTGCAAAAAAATAAAAATAAAAGTATTAGATGAAGAGGTAAGTCTCTAAAACTTAAAATTTCCCATAATACAATTGGGTTTTCCTCATGCTTAGGAGAGACACATTAACTGTACTCCTAAAAGATCTTAGAATGATTAGCCATCAGGGAAAGGCAAAGCTAAAGCACATTTGATGAAGCACTTCACACATTCCAGGGTCGTCACAATAAAAGGAATGATAATGATGTGTTGTTAAGGGAGTGAGGAAATCAGAAGCTTTATTCACCACTCTTAATACTAAGGTAAGCTTTTTCCACTGGTCTGAAAATGATCTGGAACTTCTTCAGAAAGTTAAATATGGAGTTAACGATCCACCTCTTCCACTCCTACTTACAAAATCAAAATAAATAAAAAAGTTATCCACCAATGATTTGTACATGAATGTTCATATAATGTTCATATTATATATATGAATCTTATTCATATTAGTTAAAAGTGAAAATGACCAGGCAGGTCTGTAATCTAGCTACTCAAGAAGCTGAGGCAGGAGGATCACAAATTCAGGGACAACCTGGGCAAATTTGCAAGACCCTGTCTCAAAACAAAATTTTTAAAAGGGTTGGGCTTTGGCTTAGTGGTAGAACATTGTTTACTATGCAGGAGTCTCTGGGTTCAATCTGCAGTACGACACCCACACAGACACAAAGTAAAAATTACTATCCAGTGGGAAATGAACAAATAAATGTGGCATTTTCAAAGATGGAAATCAGTCACAATAAGGAGGAATAAACTAAAATACTAATACTAGCTACAATATAACTGAAAATTGCAAACATCCTAAGTAAAAGGAGTCAGATGAAAAAGGTGTATATGGTATTACTTCATTAAAAATATGCACAAAACTCGAGTGTATACATGAGTCTTTCCACATGTGAAGGAGAAACACAGAAATGGTGTTTATTTAAAACTTACAATCAAGATCCATTAGGAAAATGCAAGTCAAAGTCACATTGCACATAGCACTTCACATTCACTAGTGTTGACTAGAGCTGCAATATTGGGGGAAAGGAGATTGACTGCTTTGGGTATAAGCTTTTTTTGAAGAGAAAAGTAATAAAAATATTCTGAAATACCTGTGGATTAGAAAACCCAGGTGAGGTCACAATGTGTGACATACTTAGCACAGTGTTCTTCCCCTGGTTAGAAGGGCACCACAGTGGTCATGAGACACTGTGTGTGGAGAGAGCGCTCTTGTAATTGCTGCTGAAGAGTTCACATATTTCTACAACTAAGACATTTCCTAGAATGAAACCATCATCTAGTTCTAATCTCACTATAGAGTCTGTCTCCCAGCCAGCTTCCTCAGGGCACTCTAAACCTCGTTGCTTCTCAGGCTGTGAATGATGGGCTTCAACATGGGAGTTACCACACAGAAGAGCACAGAGACCAGGGTGTCCGTGTCCAGCCTTCTCTAGACCTCTCATAGTGGAAGTTGGCTGTTCCATAGAAGACCACCACAACAGTGAGGGGGGACACACAGGTGGAGAAGGCCTTCCTCCTGCCCTAGGCAGAGGGAATCACCAGGATGGCCGTCATGATGAGTGTGTAGAAGCCTGCAGTGAAGAGGCAGGAGCTCAGGCCCATGGTGGCACTGACAACGTGAAGTGCAGACTCGTTGACAGAGGTGTCTGAGCAGGAGAGTTTCAGAAGCAATGGGGTGTCAGAGAGAAAGTGGCTGATCTGGTGGGGCCCACACAGAGTTAGTGTGATGGCCAGCACCGTGTGTGACCAAATTCACCAGCCCACACAGCCAGGACCCAGTCATCAGGCCAACACAAACCTTCACACTCATGATGACTGGGTACTGAGGAAAACGGCAGGTGGCCACACAGCAGTCATACTGGCCACACAGCCAGTAAGACGCCTTCTGTGCCAGCACTTGTCACCAAGAAGAAGATCTGGGAAAGGCAGCCCTCATAAGAAATGGCCTTCTTATCCCAGAAGAAGTTCACCAGCAGTACTGGGAGGGTGATGTATGTGTAGCAGACGTCCAAGAAGCTCAAATTGCTGAGGAAAAGTACATTGGAGTGTGGAGAGCAGGAATGACCCTGGTGGCCACTATTATGAGCATGTTCCCCAGGAGAGTGGTCAGATAAATGACCAGAAAGAGCAGGAAGAACCAGCCGTGTAGGTTGGAGTGGTGGGAAAATCCCAAGAAGATGAATTCAGTGACAAATGATTGATTGCTCATTTTCAATGTTGTCATAGCTACAAAAAAGAGAAAAAGAGACAATGATGAGAATGGACTGAGAGCACCCCAAACAGGCTTGTTAATCTGCAGAAACATGGCTAATAATATCGAATGAAAAGCAGCCTGGAGACTGATAACCTGTGGGACTGGTCTCAGGGAATCAGACCCATGGAGCCGCACACATTTGCAGGGGTGATGGTGGGTGGGAGTAACCAGAGAATTGCTAGAAGCCCAACAGAAAGCCATTCGACCTTATCATGGTGTGAAGTCATTTCTTACTGTCTCAGTAATCTCTGTCTCCTGTTGTCCTTTTATGTAAACATAGGATTTTTGGAGAAGTTCATTTTCATTGCATATGTTAAGAAAAAAATTTACAAAGCAGAGTCATCATCTGCAGAAGCAGTCGGTGTTGCCTTCATTGTTTTCCAATGTAGAGTTTTTCTCATTTTACATCAATCTTGGTCTCTGTGTTCGGAAAGGCAGAAGTTAACTATTCCTGTACAATGCTTAAATTATCAGGGACAGAGCAAAATAGAGGAAAGAAGCTGATAAAGTGGGGTTGGACTGGCTATCTTAAGTATACAGGGAAGATCAGTGGAGTAGAAGGAGAATGAAAGGGCATAGAGGTTTGTGAAGGGAGAGAATGTGAAAGGTCTTTACGCAGATCATGTTATGTGCACAAGGAAGTCTACCACAGGGGACTGCACCTTTATGTATATGAAGAAAGCACCAGTCAGAAATTAACAGATAAATGACCCAAAGAAATATCAATAGAGAAAGGAGAATGGGGGCGGGAATGGGAGGGAGATGGAAGGTGGGGACTGAATGGAGTAAATCAGATTCCATGCACATAGGATCTTTTCCAAATCAACCAAACTTCTATGTATAACTATTATGATCTAATAAAAAATTTAAGAAGCTGACATGATCCTATCAGCAAAGAGTGAGATTTGAATTCTTCTTGACCTATTTGTATACCTTTAATTTCTTTCTTTTATCCAATGGCTCTGGCAATATCAAAGATGAAGTTGAATAGAAGTGGTGAAAGACGGGGCACCCTGTCTGCTTCCAGTTTTTAGAGTGAATGCTTTCAACCGTTCTCCACTTAGAATGATGCTGCCTTGGGTTTAACATAGATAGCGTTTACAATGCTTTTACAATGTTTCTTCTGTCCCTAGTGTTTCTACTGTTTTGACAGGTAGGGGTGCTATATTTTCTTAAATGCTTTTTCTGCATCTGTTGAGATAATCAATAAACTTACATCTCTCTTAAATAAACTTAATAAACTTAATTGTGGGTCCAATCCACTCATAACACCTACTCTCTGGGTTAGTCCACGGTTGACACAGTTACCACAGGACTGACCAGAACAACCTGGAGGGGGAGATGCACTCTGGCCTCCTGGCTTGGAGGTTTGGTCTGGGGCCAGCTGACCCATTGCTGCCGGCCTGAGATGAGGTGGGACACCGAGGTGGAAGGGAACAAGGGGGGAAGCGTTCCTAGTTCTTGGCAGCCAGAATGTTGGGGCGGGGCAGGAGACAGGAGGAGACAGTTCACAGGGGACAAGATGAGATCCCCAGGGCATGTCCCCAGCCACACTCCACCTGCCCACACTCCTCTCAGTACAGTGGGCCTTTCAGATAATTAACCCACAAAATGGATGGATCCACAGATTACCTCACAAGTCTCACAGTCTAATCATTTCACCTCTGAACACTGCTAATGTGGCTGACCCTGAGCTTTTGGTGGGGGGATACCTTATTTCTAAGCCATAATAGTCTCTACAGTCCATGTGCTTTGGTTAGAACACCTTCATGTCGTCTGGGAGAGTAATCAGGTGCCAAAACTAGATTAAAAGAAAATATCTGGTAACTGAAGATGTGACATTTGGAGCTTGGGGAAAAGCTCTGAAGAGGAGCCCTGGGTGGAGAACTTTAAAATCCTGGTGAGGAGGACACAAGAGGGCACCTGGTTTGTGGGGTAGCTGAGTGGCAGTGGGATCAGTCATTAAAACATAAAATAAAATGAGAAGGAGCGTGTCTGGAAAGAGGAAAGGAGGAAAGGAGGTTGGGCCTGGAGTCTGGGTACCTGCGGGGTGTCCCCAAGAAGATTCCAGGAGGCAGCGGGACAGGTTCCCAGGAGATAGGCCTGGGAGTCATGGCTTAGAGTGACTGTGGAAGTCACAGGTGCTCATAAAGCCAAAATAGAGAAAGGTGAGGAGAGAGGGCCTGATGGACTATGCGGAAAAGAAGGTGTCCAGAAGAGGCTCACCAGCTATCAGCAATCATTCTGCACCACAGTGTCAAAGCTCTGCTCTCTGTAACAGGCCTTCTGCACGCCAGTCTCCAAAGTCTGCTCTCTGCAACAGTCTTTCTGCACCCCAGTCTCCAAACTCTGTTCTGTGTAACAGTCCTTCTCCACCTCAGTCTTCAACCTCTGCTCTCTGCAAGAGTCTTTCTGCACCCCAGTCTCCAACATCTGCTCTCTAAACAGTCCTTCTGCACTTCAGTCTCAAAAATCTGCTCTCTGCAACAGTCCTTCTGAACTCCATTGTCCAAACTCTTCTCTCTGCAACGATGCTTCTGCACCCCAGTCTCCACCCTCTTCTCTCTGAAAGATCCTTCTGACCCCAGTTTCCAAACTCTGCTCTCTGTAATATTCCTTCTCCACGCCAGTCTCCAACCTCTGCTTTCTGCAAGGGTCCTGCTGCACTCCAGTCTCCAACCTCTGTACTCTGCAACACTCCTTATGCTCCCCAGTTTCCAAACTCTGCTCTCTGTAACAGTCCTTCTGTTCTGCAGTCTCCAAACTCTGCTCCCTGTAAAGGTCCTTTTGCACGCCAGTCTCCAACCTCTGCTTTCTTTGTCCATCTGAACCTCAGTCTCCAAACTCTGCTCTCTGCAAAAGTCTTTCTGCAACCCATTCTCCAACTCTGCTCTCTGCAACGAACCTTGTGGACCCCAGTCTCCAACATCTGCTCTCTGCAAAAGTCCTTCTGCACCTCTGTCCGAAAATTTTGCTTTCTGCAACAATCCTTCTGCAACCCAGACTTCAACAACTGCTCTCTCTAACAGTCCTTATGCACCTCAGTTTCCAAACTCTGCTCTATGTAAGATCCTTGTGCAACACAGTCTCCAAAATTTGCTCCCTGTAAAAGTCCTTCTGCACCTCAGTCTCCAAACTATGCTCTCTGTAACAGTCGATCTACACCTCAGTCTGAAACCTCTTCTTTCTACACGATCCATCTGAACCCCAGTCTCCAACCACTGCTCTCTGTAACAGTCCTCCTGCACCTCAGTCTCTAAACTCTTCTCTCTGCAATAATCATTCGACACCTCAGTCTCCAACATCTGCTCTCTGTAAGATCCTTCTGCAACCCAGTCTGCCAACTCAGCCCTCTCTAACAGTCCTTCTGCACCCCTTCTCCCAACTCTCCTCTCCGTAACAGGCCTTCTGCACCCCAGTCTCCAAAGTCTGTTCTCTATAACAAGACTTGTGAACCCCAGTCTCCAACCACTGCTCTGTGCAACAATCCTTCTGCGCCCCAGTCTCCAACCTGTGATCTCTGCAACAGTGCTTCTGCACCTCAGTCTTAAAACGCTGTTCTCTGCTACGATCCTTTTGCACCTCAGACTTCAACCTCTACTCTGTAACAGTTCTTCTGCACCTGGGTCTCCAACATCTGCTCTCTGTTAGATCCTTCTTCAACCCAGTCTCCAAAATCTGTGATCTGTAACAGTTCTTCTGAAGCCCTTCTCCACACTCTGCTCTCCGTAACAGGACTTCTGAAACCCAGTCTCTAACCTCTGCTCTCTGTAACAGTCTTTTTGCACCTCAGTCTCCAACCTCTGCTCTCTGCAACGATCCTTCTGCACCCCAGTCTCCAAAGTCTCCTCTTTTAAACAGTCCTTCTGCACCTCAGTCTCCAAATTTTGCTCTTGGCAACAGTCCTTCACCCAAGTCTCCATACTCTGCTCTCTGCAACAGTCCTTCTACACCCCAGTCTTCAACCTCTTCTCTGTGTAACAGTCCTTCTGAAACCCAGTCTCCAAACTCTGCTCTCTGTAACAATCCTTCTGCACCCCAGTGTCCAAACTCTGCTCTCTGTAATGGTCCCTCTGTACCCCAATTTCCAACCTCTGTTTCTGTAAAAGTCCTTCTGCACCTCAGTCACCAAACTCTGCTCTCTGTAACATTCCTGCTGTAAATCAGTCTCCAACCTCTTCTCTCTATTACAGTCATTCTGCACCTCATTCTGAAACCTCTGCTCTCTGCACGATTATTCTGCACCCCAGTCTCTAATCACTGCTCTCTGTAATATTTGTCCTACACCACAGTCACCAACCACTGCTCTCTGTAAGATCCCTCTTCAACCCAGCCTTAAAACTCTGCTCTCTGTGACAGTCCTTCTGGAACCCAGTCTCCAAACTCTGCTCTCTGAAACAGTCCTTCTGCACGCCAGTCTGCAACCTCTGCTCTCTGTATCGGTCGTTCTGCAACCCAGTATCACATCTCTGCTTTCTGTATCATCATTCTTCACCACAGTTTCCAACGATTGCTCTGTATAACAATCCTTCTGCATCTCAGTCTCCAAACTCTGCTCTCTGAAACAGACCTTCTGCACCCCAGTCTCCAAACTTTTCTTTCTGCAACATTCCTTCTGCACCCCAGTCTCCAACCTGTGCTCTCTGTAACAGTCCTTCTGCACTGCAGTCTCCCACCTCTTCTCTCTGTAATGATCCTTCTGCAGCCCAGTCTCCACCTCTGCTCTCTTCAACGATTCTTCTGCAACTCAGTCTTCAACTTCTGCTCTCTTCAACGATCCTTCTGCACCCCAGACTCCACTTCTGCTCTCTGTAACTGTTTTACTGCACCTCAGTCTCCAAACTCTGCTCTCTGAAACCGTCCTTCTGCACCCCTGTCTCCAACCTCTGCTCTCTGCAACAATCTTTATGCACCCCAGTCTCCAACATCTGCTCTCTGCAACAGTCCTTCTGCACCCCAGTCTCCAACGTCTCCTCTCCTGAACACTTCTTCTCCACCCCAGTCTCCAAACTCTGTTCTCTGTAAGGTCCTTCTGCACCACAGTTTCCAAACTCTGTTCTCTGTAACATTCTTCTCCAACCCAGTCTACAACCTCTGCTTTCCTCAACGGTCCTGCAGCAACCCAGTCTACAACATCTGTTTTCTGCAACAGTCCTTCTACTTTCCAGTCTCAAACCTCTTCTCTCTGTAACAGTCCTTCTGTACCACAGTCTCCAACCTCTTCTCTCTTTAACGGTCCTTCTGCACCCCAGTCTCAAACATCTGCTTTCTGTATAAGTCTTTCTGAACCACTGATTCCAACCTCTGCTTTCTGTAACAGTCCTTCTGCACCTTTGTCTCCAACCTCTGAACTCTGCAACATTCCTTCTGCACCCCATTCTCAACCTCTGCTCTCTGCAACAGTCCTTCTTTACTACAGTCTCCAACCTCTGCTCCCTGTAACGGTTCTTCTGCACCCCAGTATCAACCTCTGCTTTCTGTATCACTAATTCTGCACCCCAGTCTCAAAACTTTGCTCTCTGTAACATTCTTTCTGCACCTTAGTCTTCAACCTCTGCTCTCTGCGACAGTTCTTTTGCACCCCAGTCTCCAAACTCTTCTCTCAGCAACAGTCTTCTGAACCCCAGTCTCCAACATTTGCACTCTGAAACAGTTCTTCTATAAACCATTCTCCAACCTCTGCTCTCTATAACAGTTTTCCTGTATGGCAGTCTCCGAACTTTGCTCTCTGCAATGGTCCTTCTGCACCCCAGTCTCCAACCTCTGCTTTCTGTATCAGTCCTTCTGAACCCCAGTTTCCAACCTCTGCTCTCGGCAACAGTCCTTCTGCACCCCAGTATTCAACTTCTGTTCTCTGTAACAATCTTTCTGCACCTCAGTTTCCAAATTCTGACCTCTGCAATGGTCCTATTGCACCCCAGTCTCTAGCCTCTGCTCTCTGCAACGATCCTTCTGCACCCCAGTCTCCAACATCTGCTCTCTGAAACAGTCCTTGTGTACATCATTCTGAAAACTCTTAACTCTGCAAGGATCCTTGTGCAGCACAGTCTCTGAACTCTGCTTTCTGTAACAGTCCTTCTGCACCTCAGTCTCCAACCTCTGCTCTCTGTAAGATCCTTCTGCAACCCAGGCACCAAACTCTGTTCTCTGTAACAGTCATTCTGCATCCTTTCACCAAACTCTGCTCTCTATAACAGGCCTTCTGCACCGCAGTCTCCAAACTCTTTTCTCTCTGCACCCCAGTCTCCAACATCTGTACTCTCCAACAGTCCTTCTGCACCTCAGTCTGAAAACTCGGTTCTCTGCAACGATTCTTCTGCACCCCAGTCTCCAAACTCTGCTCTCTATAACAGTCTTGTTCCACCTCAGTCTCCAAACTTTGCTCTGAGTAAGATCCTTCTGCGACCCTGTCTTCAAACTCTGTTTTCTGTAACAGTCCTTGTATACATCAGTCTGAAAACTCTGATCTCTGCAAAGATCCTTGTGCACCAGAGTCTCTAAACTCTGCTTTCTGTAACAGACCTTCTGCAACTCATTCTTTAACCTCTGCTCTCTGTAACAGTCCTTCTGAACCCCAGTCTCCAAGCTCTTCTCTCTGTAAGATCCTTCTACACCCCAGTTTCCAAACTCTGCTCTCTGTAGCATTCCTTCTCCACCCCAGTCTCCAACCTCTGCTCTCTGCAATGGTCTTTCTGCACGACAGTCTCAAACCTCTGGTATCAGCAACAGTCCTTCCAAACTCTGCTCTGGGTACATTTCGTCTGCACCTCAGTCTCTAACCTCTGCTTTATGTAAGATCTTTCTGCAACAAAATCTCCAAACTCTGCTCCCTGCAAAAATCCTTCTGCATCTCAGTCTCCAACCATTGCTCTCGGTAACATTTCTTCTGCACCTCAGTCTCCAACCTCTGCTTTATGTAAGACTTTCTGCCACCCAGTCTCCAAACTTTGCTCTCTATAACATTCCTTCTGCACCCCAGTCTCCAAACACTGTTCTCTATAACAGTCCTTCTGAACACCAGTCTCAAAACTCTGCTCTCTGTATCTATCCTTCTGCACCTCAGTCTCCAACCTGTACTCTCTGTAACATTTTTTCTACACCCCAGTCTTAACCTCTGCTCTCTGTAACAGTCCTTCTGCACCTCAGTCTCCAAACTCTGCTCTCTGTAACAGTGCTTCTACACCTCAGTCTCCAACCTCTTTTTCTGCAACAGTCCTTCTGCACCCCAGTCTGCAAACTCTGCTCTCTGTAACAGTCCTTCTACACCTCAGTCTCAAAACTCTGCTCTCTGTAACAGTCCACCTGCACCTCAGTCTCCAACCTCTGCTCTCGGTAAGATCCTTCAGGAACCCAGTCACCAAACACTGCTTTGTATAACAGTCCTTCTGCACTTGAGTCTACAAACTCTCCTCTCTGTAACAGTTCTTCTACACCTCTGTCTCAAACCTCTGCTCTCAGTAACAGTCCACCTGCACCTCAGTTTTAAACCTCTGCTCTCTGTACGAGAGACATCAGCTCTC
The DNA here is from genome assembly GCF_052094955.1 of Ictidomys tridecemlineatus. Taxonomy (NCBI): domain Eukaryota; kingdom Metazoa; phylum Chordata; class Mammalia; order Rodentia; family Sciuridae; genus Ictidomys; species Ictidomys tridecemlineatus. The sequence goes on from NW_027521035.1 coordinate 79,144, forward strand.
TGCAATGATCCAACTGCACCCCACTCTTCAACCTATGATCTCTGCAACAGTTCTTCTGCAGCTATGTCTCCAAATTATGCTCTCTGTAAGATGCTTCTGCACCCCTGTATCCAACCTTTGCTTTATGTAACAGTCCTTCTGCACCTCAATCTCCTACCTCTGCTCTCTCTAACAGTCCTTCTGCACCTCAGGCTCCCAACTTTCCTCTCTGTAAGATCTTTTTGAAACCAAGTCTTTAAACTCTGCACTCTGTAACAGTCCTTCTGCACAACAGTCTCCAACCTCTTCTCTCTGCAATGACTCTTCTTCACCCCAGTCTCCAAAATCTGCTCTCTGTAAAAGTCCTTCTGCACCCCAATTTCACAACTCTGCTTCCTGTAACAGTCCTTCTGCACCTGAGTCTCCAAACTGTAATCTTTGTAACAGTCCTTCTACACCCCAGTCTCCAAACTCTGCTCTCTGCAACAGTCCTTCTGCACCACAGTCTGCAAACTCTACTCTCTGTAACAATCCTTCTGCCCCTCAGTCTCCAACCTCTGCTCTATGTAACAAGACTTCTGCACGTCAGTCTCCAACCTCTGATCTCCGCAACAGTCCTTCTGCACTCCAGTCTCCAAACTCTGCTATCTGCAACAGTCCTTCTGCAGCCCAGTCTCCAACCTCTGCTCTCTGCAACAGTCCTTCTGCACCTAAGTATCCAACCTCTGCTCTCTGTAAGATACTTCTGTACTCCAGTATCCAAACTCTGCTCTCTGTAACATTTCTTCTCCAACCCATTCTTTAACCTCTGCTTTTTGCAAATGTCCTGAAACACCCCAGTCTCCAACCTCTGTCCTCTGCAACAGTCCTTCTGATCCCCAGTCTCCAACATCTGATCTCCGGAACAGTCGTTCTGCACCCCAGTCTCCAAACTCTGCTTTCTGTATCAGTCCTTCTGAACCCCAGTCTCAAACCTCTGCTCTCTGTATCTATCCTTCTGCACCTCAGTCTCCAACCTCTGCTCTCTGTTACAGTTTTTCTATACCACAGTCTCCAAACTCTGGTCTTTCTTAGGGTTTTTTGCACCATAATTTCCAACAACTTTTTTCTGTAACAGTTTTCTACACCTCAGTCTCAAAAATCTGCTCTCTGTAACAGTCCATCTGCACCTCAGTCTGACACCTCTTCTCTCTGCACGAAACTTCTGCACCCCAGTCTCCAACCACTGCTCTCTGTAACAGTCCACCTGCACCTCAGTCTCCAACCTTTGCTCTCTGTAAGATCCTTCACGAACTCAGTCTCCAAACTGTGCTCTCTATAAGAGTCCTTCTGCACCCCAGTTTTCGACCTCTCCTCTCTGTAACAGGCCTTCTGCACGAGAGTCTCCAATGTCTGCTCTCTGTAGCAGGCCTTCTGCACCCCAGTCTTCAACCACTGCTCTCAGTAACAGTCCACTTGCATCTCAGTCTCTAACATCTGCTCTCTGAAAATTCCTTCTGGAAATCAGCCTCCAAACTCTGCTCTCTATAAGAGTCCTTCTGTACCCGAGTCTCCATCCTCTTCTCTCTTTTAAAGGCCTTCTGCACGCCAGTCTCCAAACTCTGCTCTCTGTAGCAGGCCTTCTGCACCCCAGTCTCCAACCTCTGCTTTCTGCAACGATCCTTCTGCACCCCATTCTTCAAACTCTTCTCTCTGCAATTATCTTACTGCATCCCATTCTCCAACCTCTGATCTCTGCAACAGTCCTTCTGCAACTCAGTCTCCAACTTCTGCTCTCTGTAAGATCCTTCTGCACCCCTGACTCCAAGCTCTGCTTATTGCAACTATCCTTCTGCACCCCAGTGTTCAACCTCTGATCTATGTAACAAAATTTTGCAACTCAGTCTCAAACCTCTGCTCTCTGCAACAGTCCTTGTGCACCCCAGTCTCCAACTTATTCTCTCTCTAAGAGTCCTTCTGCAATGCAGTCTCCAACATCTGCTCTCTGCAACATTCCTTCTTCAGCCCAGTCTCCATCCTCTGCTCTCTGCAACAGTCCTTCTGCACCCCAGTCTCCAAACTCTGCTCTCTGCAACAGTCCTTCTGCATCCCAGTCTCCAAACTCTGCTCTCTGTAACAATCCTTATGCACATCAGTCTCCAAACTCTGTTCTCTGCAACCGTCCTACTGCACCTCAGTCTCCAATCTCTACTCTCTGTAACAGTCCTTCTGCACTTCACTCTTCAACCTCTGCTCTCTGTAGATCCTTCTAAAACCCAGTCTCAAACCTCTGCTCTCGGTATCTATTATAATGCACCTCAGTCTCCAAACTCTGCTCTCTGTTACAGTTTTTCTATACTGCAGTCTCCAAACTCTGGTCTCTGTTACGGTCGTTCTGCACCCCAATTTCCAACCACTTCTTTCTATAACAGTCCTTCTGCACCTCAGTCTCCAAACTCTGCTCTCTGTGACAGTCCTTCTACACCTTACTCTCCAACCTCTGCTCTCTGTAACAGTCCTTCTGCACCTCAGTCTGACACCTCTGCTCTCTGCACAATCCTTCTGCACCCCAGTCTCCAAACACTGCTCTCTGTATCAGTCCACCTGCACATAGTCTCCAATCTCTGCTCTCTGTAAGATTCTTCCAAGCACTTCTTTCTATAACAGTCCTTCTGCACCCCAGTCTCCAAAATCTGCTCTCTGTAACAGTACTTCTTCACACCAGTCTCCAAACTCTGCTCTCTGCAAACATCCCTCTTAACCCCAGTCTCCAGCCTCTGCTCTCTGCAACAGTCCTTCTGCAACCCAGTCTCCAACAACTGCTCTCTGCAACAGTTTTTCCGCACCTGTCTGAAAACTCTGCTGTCTTCAACGAACTTTCTTCACCCCAGTCTCCTAACTCTGCTGCCTGTAACAGTCCTTCTGCACCTCATTCTCCCAACTCTGCTTTCTGTAAAATACTTCTGCAAACCAGTCTTTAAACTCTGCACTATGTAACCGTCCTTCTGCACAACAGTCTCCAACCTCTGCTCTCTGTAAAAGGACTTCTGCATCCACTCTCAAAAATCTCTTCTCTGTAACAGGCGTTCTGCACCCGAGTCTCCAAAATCTTCTCTCTGCAACGATTCTTCTCCATACCAGTCTCCAACCTCTGCTCTCTGCAACAGTCCTTTTGCACCACCTTCTTCAACCTCTGGCTCTGTAGGATCCATCTGTACCCCACTCTCCAAACTCTGATCTCTATTAACAGTCCTTCTGCACCCCAGTCTCCAACCTTTACTCTCTGTAACAGTCCTTCTGAACCTCAGTCTCTAAACTCTGATCTCTTAAACAGTCCTTCTGCACCACATTATCCAAACTCTGTTCTCTGCAACAGTCCTCATCACCCCAGTCTCCAACATCTGCTTTCTGCCACAGTATTTCTTACTCCAGTTTCCAAACTCTGCTTTCTGCAATGATTCTTCTGGACCCCAGTCGCCAAAGTCTGCTCTCTGCAGAGTCCTTCTGCACCAGAGTCTCTAACCTCTGATCTCTGTAACAATCCTTCTGCACCTCAGTCTCCAAACTCTGTTCTCTGCAAGGGTCCTTCTGCAAATCAGTCTCCAAACTCTACTCTCTGTAACAGTCTTTCTACACCTCAGTCTGCAACCTCTGTTATCTCTAAGATTCTTCTGCAACCCAGTCTCAAAACTCTGCTCTCTGTAACAGTGCTTCTGCACACCAGTCTCAAACCTCTGCTCTCTACAATTATCCTTCTTCACCAAAGTCTTCAACCTTTGCTGTCTGCAACAGTCCTTCTGCACCCCAGTCTCCAACATCTACTCTCTGCAAAAGTCCTTCTGCCCCTCAGTCTTAAAACTCTGATCTCTGCAAAGAACCTTCTCCACCCCAGTCTTCTACTTCTGCTCACTGTAACAGTCCTTTGCACCTCATTATCATAACTCTGCTCTCTGTAAGATTCTTCTACAACCCAGTCTTTAAACCCTGCACTCTGTAACAGTCCTTCTGATCAACAGTATTCAAATTCTGCTCTCGGTAACAGGACTTCTGCAAGCCAGTCTCCAATCTCTGCCCTCTGAAACAGGGCTTCTGCACCCCATTCTCCAACCTCTTCTCTCTGCAATGATTCTTCTCCCCCCAGTCTCCAACCTCTGCTCTCTGTAACAGTCTTTTTGCACCCCAGTCTCCAACATATGCTCTCTGCAACATTCCTTCTGCAGCACAGTCTCCAACATCTGCTCTCTGCAACAGTCCTTTTGCAGCCCCATTCTCCAACCTCTGTTCTCTGCAACAGTCCTTCTGCAGCCCAATCTCCAACGTCTGCTCTCTGCAACAGTCTTTCTGCACCTCAATCTCTTACCTCTGCTCTCTTTAACAGTCCTTCGGCACTCCAGTCTCCAACCTCTGCTCTCTGCAACAGTCCTTCTGCACCCCAGTCTCAAACCTCTGCACTCTGTAAGATCCATCTGCACTCCAGTCTCCAAATTCTGCTCTCTGTAACATTTCTTCTCCAAATCAGTTTTTAACCTCTGCTTTCTGCAAGTTTCCTGCAGCACCCCAGTCTTCAACCTCTGTCCTTTGCAACAGTCTTCAGCTCCCCGGCTCCAACATCTGCTCTCTGTAACAGTCCTTCGGCAACCCAGTCTCCAAACTTTGCTTTCTGAATCAGTCCTTCTGAACACCAGTCTCAAAACTCTGCTCTCTGTGTCTATCCTTCTGCCTCTCAGTCTTTAACCTGTGCTCTCTGTAACTTTCCTTCTACAACCTACTGTCCAACCTGTGCTCTCTGTAACAGTTTTTCTATACCGCAGTCTACAAACTCTGGTCTTTGTAACGGTCCTTCTGCACCCCAATTTCTAACATCTGCTTTCTGTAACAGTCCTTCTGCACCTTAGTCTCCAAACTCTGCTGTTCTAACAGTACTTCTACACCTCAGTCTCCAACCTCTGCTCTCTGTAACAGTCCTTCTGCACCTCAGTCTAACACCTCTCCTCTCTGCATGGTCCTTTTGCACCTAAGTCTCCAACAACTGCTCTCTGTAACAGTCCACCTGCACCTCAGTCTCCAAACTCTGCTCTTTGTAAGATACTTCAGGAACCCAGTCTCCACATTTCTGCTCTCTATAACTGTCCTTCTACACCCCAGTCTCCAACCTCTCCTCTCTGTAACAGTCCATCTGCACCTCAGTCTCCAAATTCTGCTGTCGGTAAGATGCTTCTGCACCCTGTATCCAACCTCTGCTCTCTGTAACAGGACTTCCGCACCTCAGTCTCAAACCTCTGGTCTCTGCAACAGTCCTTTTCCAACCCATTCTCAAACCTCTGCTCTCTATATCAATCCTTATGCACACTAGTTACCAACATCTGCTCTCTGCAACAGTCCTTCTGCACCTCAGTCTTAAAAATCTGCAATTTGCAACGACCCTTCTGCACCCCTGTCTCGTACCTCAGCTCTCTCTAACAGTCCTTCTGCACCTCAGTCTCCCAACTCTGCTCCCTATAAGATCCTTCTGCAACCCAGTCTTTAAACTCTGCACTTTGTACCTGTCCTTCTGCACAATAGTCTCCAACTTCTGCTCTCTGTAACAGGACTTCTGAAACCCAGTCTCCAACCTCTGCTCTCTGTAACAGGCCTTTTGCATCCTAGTCTCCAACCTCTTTTCTCTGCAACGATTCTTCTCCACCCCGGTCTTCAACATCTGCTCTCTGCAACAGTCCTTTTGAACCCCAGTCTCCAAACTCTGCTCTCTGTAATATCCATCTGAACCGCAGTCTCCAACTTATGCTCTCTGTAAAAGTCCTTCTACACCCAAGTCTCCAAACTCTGCTCCATGTAAGAGTCCTTCTGCCCCTCAGTCTTCAAGCTCTGCTCTCTGTAACAGTCCTTCTGCACCCCAGTCTCTAAAATCTGCTCTCTGCAACAATCTTTCTGCACCCCAGTCTTCAACATCTGCTCTCTGCAACACACCTTCTGCACTCCAGTCTCCAACTCCGCTCTCTGCAATGATCCCAGTCTCCAACCTTATTTCTCAGCAACAGTCCTTCTGCACCTCAGTCTCCAACCTCTGCTCTCTGTAAGTTCCTTCTGCACTCCATTTTCCAAACTCTCCTCTCTATAACATTCCTTTTCCACCCCAGTCTTCAAAATCTGTTCTCTGTATCTATCCTTCTTCACATCAGTCTCCAAACCATGCTCTATGTAAGAGTCCTTCTGCACCCCAGTCTCCAACCTCTGCTCTAGGTAACAGTCCTATACCAGACTCCAAACTCTGCTCTTTGTAACGGTCCTTCTGCACCTTAATTTCCAAACTCTGCTTCCTGTTACAGTTTTTCTGCACCTGAGTCTCCAAACTCTGCTCTCTGTAACCGTCCTTCTACACCCTAGTCTCCAACCACTGCTCTCTGTAAAAGTCCACCTGTACCTCAGTCTGAAACCTCTGCTCACCACGATTCTTCTGAACCCCAGTCTCCAAACACTGCTCTCTGTAACATTCCACCTGCAGCTCAGTCTCCAACCACTGCTCTCTGTAACATCCTTCAGCAACCCAGTCTTCAAACACTGCTCTCTATAACAGTCCTTCTGCACCCCACTCTCAAACCTCTACTCTCTGTAAGAGGCCTTCTGCACGCCAGTCTCCAAAGTCTGCTCTATGCAACGATCATTCTGCAAGCCTGTCTCCATCCTCTGCTCTCTGCAATGATCCAACTTAACCCCAGTCTCCAACCTCTCATCTCTGAAGCAGTCCTTCTGCACCTCAGTCTCCAACCTCTGCCTTCTGTAATAGGCCTTCTGCACCCCAGTCTCCAGACGCTTCTCTCTGTAACAGTCCTTCCGCACCTCAGTCTCAAATCCCTGGTCTCTGTAACAATCCTTCTGCACACCAGTCTCTAAAATCTGCTCTCTGCAACAGTCGTTCTCCACCCCAGTCTCCAACATCTGCTCTCTGCAACAGTCTTTCTGCATCCCAGTCTTCAAACTCTGCTCTCTGCAATGCCTTCTGGACCCCAGTCTCCAACGTCTGCTCTTTGCAACATTCCTTCGGCAATACAGTCTCCAACATCTGCTCTCTGTAAGATCCTTCTGCATTCCAGTTTTCAAACTCTGCTCTCTGTAAAATTTATTCTCCACCCCAGTCTCTAACCTCTGTCCTCTGCAACAGTCTTTCTGCTCCCCAGTCTCCGAGATCTGCTCTCTGTAACAGACCTTATGTACCGCAGTTTCCAACCTCTGTTCTCTGTAACGGTCCTTCTGCAACCCAGTCTCCAACCTCTGCTTTTTGAATCAGTCCTTCTGAACCCCAGTCTCCAACCTCTGCTCTTTGTATTTATTCTTCTGCACCTCAGTTTTCAACCTGTGCTCTCTGTAACAGTCCTTCTACACCTCAGTCTCCAACCTCTACTCTCTGTAACAGTACTTCTGCACCTCAGTTTGAAACCTCTTCTCTCCACAATTCTTTTGCACCACATTCTCCAACTACTGCAATCTGTAACAGTCCACCTGCACCTCAGTCTCTAAGATGTGCTTTCTGTAATTTCCTTCAGCAAACCAGTCTCCAAAATCTGCTCTCAGTAACAGTTTTTCTGCACCCCAGTCTCCAACCTTTCCTCTCTGTAACAGGCCTTCTGCACTGCAGTCTCAAAACTCTGCTCTCTATAGCAGGCCTTCTGCACCCCACTCTCAATCTTCTGCTTTCTACAACGATCCTTCTGCAACCCAGTCTCCAAATTTTGCTCTCTGCAATGATCCTACTGCACCCCAGTCTCCAACCTTTGATCTCTGAAACAGTCTTTCTGCACCTCAGTCTCCAAATTGTGCTCTCTGTAAGATCTTTCTGCACCCCTGTCTCCAAACTCTGCTCTCTGTAACAGTCCTTCTGCATTCCAGTCTCCAACCTCTGCTCTCCACTAGAGTCATTCTGCACCCCAGTCTCCAAACGCTGTTCTCTGCAACAGTCATTTTGCACCCTAGTTACCAATATCTGCTCTCTGCTACAGTACTTCTGCACCCCAGTCTTCAACCACTGCTCTCTGTAACAGTCCTCCTGTACTTCAGTATCCAATCTCTGCTCTCTGTAACGGTCTTTCTGCACCCCAGACTCCAATCTCTGCTTTCTGTATCAGTCCTTCTGTACCCCAGTTTTCAACCTCTGCTCTCTATAAGAGTTTTTCTGCTTCTCAGTCTCTAACCTCTGATCTCTGCATAAGTCCTTCTACAACTAAGTCTCCAAATTCTGCTCTCATTAAGATCCTTAGGCACCCCTGTATTTAACCTCTGCTCTCTGAAACTGTCCTTCTGCACCCGAGTCTCAAAACTCTGCTTTCTACAACAGTCCTTCTTGACCCTAGTTACCAACATCTGCTCTCTGCAACAGTCCTTCTGCACGCCAGGCTCTAACATCTGCTCTCTGCAACAGTCATTGTGCACCTGAGTCTGAAAACTCTGCTCTGTGCAACGACCCTTCTGCACCCCATTCTCCTACCTCTGCTCTCTGTAAAAGTCCTTCTGCACCTCAGTCTCCCAACTCTGCCCTCTGTTTGATCCTTCTGCAACCCAGTCTTTAAACTCTGCACTCTGTAACAGTCCTTCTGCACAACAGTCTCCAACTTCTGCTCTCTGTAACAGGACTTCTGAAACCCAGTCTCCAACCTCTGCTCGGTGTAACAGGCCTTCTGCACTCCAGTCTCCAACCTCTTCTCTCTGCAATGATTCGTCTCTACCCCAGTCTCCAACATCTGCTCTCTGCAACAGTCCTTTTGCATCCCAGTCTCTAAACTCTGCTCTCTGTAAGATCCATCTGAACCCCAGTCTCCAACCTGTGCTCATTGTAACAGTCCTTCTGCACCCCAGTCTTCAAACTCTGCTCTCTGTAACAGTCCTTCTGCACCCCAGTCTCTAAACTCTGCTCTTTGGAACAGTCCTTCTGCACCTCATTCTCCAACCTATTCTTTCTGCAACAGTCTTTCTGCTCCCCAGTCTCCGAGATCTGCTCTCTAAAACAGTCCTTCTGTACTGCAGTGTCCATACTTTGCTCTCAGTTTCGGTTCTTCTACACCCCTGTCTCAAAACTCTGCTTTCTGTATCAGCCTGTCTGAACCTCAGTCTCCAACCTCTGTTCTCTGTATCCATACTTCTACACCTCAGTCTCCAACTTGTGCTCTCTGTAAGAGTCCTTCTGCATCCCAGTCTCCAGCCTCTGCTCTCGGTAACAGTCCTAACCCGCAGTCTCCACACTCTGCTCTTTTTAACGGTCCTTCTGCATGCCAATTTTCAACCTCTGCTTCCTGTAACTGTCCTTCTACACCTCAGACTGAAACCTCTACTCTCTGCATAATCCTTCGGCACCCTAGTCTCTAATCACTGCTCTCTGTAACAGTACACCTGCACATCAGTCTGTAAACTCTGCTCTCTGTAAGATCCTTCAGCAACCCAGTCTCCAAACTCTGCTCTCTATAACAGTCCTTCTGCACCCCAGTGTCCAACTTCTCCTCTCTGTAGAAGGCCTTCTGCACCCCAGTCTTCAAACTCTGCTCTCTGCACGATCCTTCTGCATCCCAATCTCCATCTTCTGCTCTCTGCAATGATCCTACTGCACCCCAGTCTCCAACCTCTGATCTCTGCAACAGTCCTTCTGCACCTCAGTCTCCAACTTCTGCTCTCTGTAAGATCCTTCTGCATCCCTGTCTTTAAGATCTGCTATTTGCAACGATCCTTCTGCACCCCAATCTCCAACCTCTGTTCTATATAACAGGACTTTTGCATATCAGTCTCCAACTTCTGCTCTCTCCAAAAGTCCTTCTGCACCCCAGTCTCTAAATTCTGCTCTCTGTAACAGTCCTTCTGTACTGCATTCTCCAACGTCTACTCTTTGTAACGTTCTTTGTCCACCCGATACTAGAGTCTCTTCTTTCTGTATCAGTCCTTGTGCACCCAAAGTCTCTAACTTCTGCTCTAAGTGTCCTTCTGCACTTAAGTCTCCAACCTCTGCTCTCTGCAACAGTCCTTCTGCACCCCAGTCTCCAAACTCTGCTCTCTGTAACAATCCTTCTGAACCTAAGTCTGCAAACTCTGTTATCTGCAACGGTCCTTCTGCACCTCAGTCTCCAACCTATACTCTCTGTAACAGTACTTCTGAACTTCAATCTCCAACCTCTGCTCTCTGTAGGATCCTTTGCCAACCCAGTCGTCCAACTCTGCTCTCTGTAACATTCCTTCTGCACAACAGTCTTCAATCTCTTCTCTCTGCAACGATCATTCTTAACCCCAAACTCGAACCTCTGCTCTCTGCAACAGTCCTTCTACACCCCAGTCTCCAAAAACTGGTTTCTGCAACAGTCCTTCTGCACCACCGACTGAAAACTCTGCTGTCTGAAATGAACATTCTGCACCTCTGTCTCCTACCTCTGCTGTCTGTTAAAATCCTTCTGCACCTCAGTCTCCGACATCTGCTCTCTGTAAGATCCATCTAAACCCCAGTCTTCAACATCTGCTCTCTGTAACAGTCCTTCTGCACCTCAGTCTCCATCATTTGCTCTCTGCAACAGCCTTCTGCATCCCAGTCTGCAAACTCTGCTCTCTGCAACGATCTTTCTGGACCCCAGTCTCCGACGTCTGCTCTCTGCAACAGTCCGTCTGCTCAACAGTCTCCAACCTCTGCTCTCTGTAAGATCTTTCTGCACTCCAGTTTCCAAACTCTGCTCTTTCTAATATTCCTTCTCTTCCCTAGTTGCCAACCTTGGCTTTCTGCAAGGGTCCAGTGGCAACCCAGTCTCCAAAATCTGTCCTCTGCAACAGTCCTTCTGCTCCTCAGTCTCCAATATCTCCTCTCTGTAACAGTCCCTCTGTACCGCATTCACCAAACTCTGCTCTCTGTAATGGTCCTTCTGGACCCAAGTCTCCAACCTCTGCTTTCTGTATCAGTCCTTCTGAAACCCAGTTTCCAACCTCTGCTCTCTGTGTCTATCCTTCTTCACCTCAGTCTCCAACCTGTGCTTTCTGTAACAGTCCTTCTGAACCCAAGTATCCCAACTCTGCTCTCTGTAACAGTCCTTCTATACCGTAGTCTCCAAACTCTGATCCCTGTAACGGTCCTTCTGCACCCCAATTTACAACCTCTGCTTTCTGTAACAGTCCCTCTGCTCCTCAGTCTGAAACTTCTGCTCTCCACAATCCTTCTGAACCCCGGTCTCCAACCACTGCTCTCTGTAACAGTCAACCAGCACCTTAGTTTCCAACCTCTTCTATCTGTAAGATCCTTCAGCAACCCAGTCTTCAATATCTGCTCTCTTTACCAGTCTTTCTTCACCCCAGTCTCCAACATCACCTTTCTGTAACAGGCCTTCTGCACGCAAGTCTTTTGCCTCTACTCTCTGCAACGATCCTTCTGCACCCCAGTCTATAACCTCTGCTCTCTGCAAATATCCTACTGCACCCCAATCTCCAACCTCTGATCTCTACAACAGTCTTTCTTCACCTCAGTCTCCAAATTCTGCTCTCTGTAACATTCTTCTGCACCGCTCTCTCCAAACTCTGCTCTCTGTAACAGTCCTTCTGCACCCCATCTCCAACCTCTGCTCTCCGCCAAAGTTCTTCTGCACCCCAGTCTCCAAACTCTGCTCTCTGCAACAGTCCTTCGGCACCCTAGTTACCAATATCAGCTCTCTTTTACAGTCCTTCTGCACCCTAGTCTCCAAACTCTGCTCTCTGTACTGCAGAATCCAACCTCTGCTCTCTGTAATGGTCTTTCTGCACCCCAGACTCCAATATCTGCTTTCTGTATCAGTCCTTCTGCAACCCAGTCTCTAACCTCTGCTCTCTATAAAAGTCCTTATGCACCCCAGTCTCCAAAATCCGCTATCTGCAACAGTCTTTCTGCACCCCAGTATCCAACCTCTGTAACAATCTGTAACAATCCTTGTGCATCTCAGTCTCAAAACTCTGTATTCTGTAACGTTACTTCTGCACCTCAGTCTCCAACATCTACTCTCTGTATCAGTCTTTCTGCACCTGATTCTTCAACCTATGCTCTCTGTAGGATCCTTCTCCAACCCAGTCTCCAAACTCTCCTCTCTGTAACAATCCTTCTGCACAGCAGTCGCCAACCTCTGCTCTCTACACCGATCCTTCTTCACCCCAGTCACCAACCTCTGCTCTCTGCAACAGTCTTTCTGCACACCAGTCTCCAACATCTGTGTTCAAACTCTGTTACAGTCCTTCTGCAGAATAGTTTCCAACCTCTGCTCTCTGTAACAGGATTTCTGCAACCCAGTCTCGAATCTGCTCTCTGTAACAGGCCTTCAGAACCCCAGTCTCCAACATCTTCTCTCTGTAATGATTTTTCTCCACCCCAGCATCCAAACTCTGCTCTCAGCAACAGTCCTTCTTGCACCCTCGTCACCAACCTCTGCTCTCTGTAAGATCCTTATGCACTCCAGTCTCCAACCTCTTCTCTCTGCAACAATTCTTCTCCATCTCAGTCTCCAACATCTGCTCTCTGCAACGTTTCTTTTGCACCCCAGTCTCCAAACTCTTCTCTCTGTAAGATCCATCTGAACCCTAGTCTCCAACCTCTGCTCTCTTTAACAGTCCTTCTGCATACCAGTCTCCAAACTCTGCTCTCTTTAACTGTTCTTCTGCACCTCAGTCTCCAAACTCTGCTCTCTGTAACAGTCCATCTGCACCTCAGTCTCTAAAATCTGCTCTCTGCAACGATCCTTCTGGACCCCAGTCTCCAACTTCTGCTCTGGGAAACAGTCCTTTGCACCACAGTCTCCAGACTCTGCTCTCTGTAAGATCCTTCTGCACTCCAGTTTCCAAACTGGGCTTTCTGTATCATTCCTTCTCCACCCCAGTCTCCAACTTCTGTCCTCTGCAACAGTCCTGTGCTCCCCAGTCTCCGAGATCTGCTCTGTGTAACAGTCCTTCTGTACGGCAGTCTCCAAACTCTGCTGTCTGTAACGGTCCTTCTACACCCCAATTTCCAACCTCTGCTTTTTGTAACAATCCTTCTGCACCTCAGTCTCCAACCTGTGCTCTCTGTAACATTCCATCTGCACCCCAGTCTCCAACCTCTGCTCTCTGCATTGGTAGCACTTAACCCCAGTCTTCAACCTTGTTCTCTACAACAGTCCTTCTGTACTGCAGTCTCCAACCTCTGTTCTCTGTAAGGGGCCTTTTGCAACCCAGTCTCCCACCTCTACTTTCTATATTAGTCCTTCTGCACCACAGTCTTCAAACTCTGCTCTCTTTAACCATCATTCTGCACGTCACTGTGTAACCTCTGCTCTCTGAAACAGTCCTACTGCAACCAGTCTTCAAACTTTGCTCTCTGCAAGAGTCCTTCTGCAACCCAGTCTCCATCCTCAGCTCTCTGCAACAGTAAATCTCCACCCCAGTCTTCAACCTCTGCTCTCTGTAAGGGGCCTTCTGCACCCCAGTCTCAAAACTCTGCTTTATGTATCAGTTCTTCTGCACCCAAGTCTCCAACCTGTGCTCTCTGTAACAATCTTTCTGCACCTCAGACTCCAAACTCTGCTCTCTACTACAGTCCTTCAGCGCCTCAATCTCCAACCTATTCTCTCCTCCACAGTCCTTCTACACCTCAGTGTCAAAACTCTGCTCTCTGTAAGATCCTTCTGAAACCCAGTCTCCAACCTCTACTTTCTGCAATGGTCCTTCTGTAAACCAGTCTCCAACCTCTGTTCTCTACAACAGTCATTCTGCACCCCAGTCTCCAACGTCTGCTCTCTGTAAGAGTCTTTCAATCTCCAACCTCTGTTCTCTGTAAGGGTCCTTCTGCACACCAGTCTTAAACCTCTGCTTTCTGTATCAGTCCTTCTACACTGCAGTCTCTAAACACTGCTCTCTCCAATGATCCTTCTGCACCTCAGTCTCCAACCTCTGCTCTCTCTAACAGTCCTTCTGTACCTCATTCTGCAACCTCTGCTCTCAGTAAGATTCTTTGCAACCCAGTCTCCAAACTCTGATCTCTGTAACTGTCCTTCGGCACCCCAGTCTCCAAAAACTGCTCTCTGTAACAGGCCTTCTTTACCCGAGTCTCCAACCTCTTCTTTATGTAACAGGCCTTTTGCCCCCAGACTCCAAACTCTTCTCTCTTCAATGATCCTTCTCCACCCCAATTTCTAACCTGTGCTTTCTTTAACAGTCCTTCTGCACCTCAGTCTCCAACCTGTGCTCTCTGTAACATTTCTTCTGCACCCCAGTCTCCAACCTCTGCTCTCTGCATTGGTACCACTTAACCCCTGTCTCCAACCTTGTTCTCTACAACAGTTCTTCTGTACTGCAGTCTCCAACCTCTTTTCTCTGTAAGAGACCTTTTGAAACACAGTCTCCAAACTCTACTTTCTATATCAGTCCTTCTGCACCACAGTCACCAAACTCTGCTCTCTGTAACACTCGTCTGTACCAAGGTCTCCAATATCTGCTCTCTATAATGGTCTTTCTGCACCTCAGTCTCCAACATCTGCTCTCTGCAACACTCCTTCTGCACCCCAGTCTTCTAACTTTGCTCTCTGCAACAGTTTTTTCTGCACCTCAGTCTTTAACCTGTGCTCTCTGTAAAAGTCCTTCTGCACCCCAGTCTCCAAACTGTGCTCTCAGTAAAAGTCCTTCTGCACCACAGTCTCCAATCTCTGCTTTCTCCAACAATCATTCTGAACCCCAGTCTCCAAACTCTGCTCTCTACAACGATCCTTCTGCACCCCAGTCTCCAAAGTGTGCTCTCTGTAAAAGTCCTTCTGCACCACAGTCTCCAAACGGTGCTCTAAGTAACAGTCATTCTAAACCCTAATCTCCAAACTCTGCTCTATTTAACAGTATTTCTACACCCCATTTTCCATACTCTGCTCACCCCAAGGATACCTCTGCACCCCAGTCTCGATCCTCTGCTCTCTGCAACTTTCCTTTTGCACCCCAGTCTCCAGCATCTGCTCTCTGCAACAGTCCTTCTCCACCCCAGTCTCCAAAAATCTGCGCTCTGTAACAGTCTTTCTGGACCCCAATCTCCAACCTCTACTCTCTGCAACAGTCCTTCTACACACCAGTCTAAAACCTCTGCTCTCAGCAAATTTTTTTCTGCACCCCAGTCTCCAAACTCTTCTCTCTGTAACTATCCTTCTGCACCTCAGTCTCAAACCTCTGCTCTTTGCAAGGGTCCTTCTGCACATCAGTCTCCAAACTCTGCTCTCTGTAAGATCCTTCTGAACCCCAGTCTCCAACTCTGCTCTTTATCAGGCCTTCTTCACCCCATTCTCCAACCTCAGCTCTCTGTATCAGTCCATCTCCACCCCAGTCTCCAACCTCTGCTCTCTGCAATGATCCTTCTTAACCCAGTCTCCAAACTCTGCTCTCTGCAACAGTCCTTGTGCAACCCAGTCTCCAACCTCTGCTCTCTGCAACAGTTCTTCTGTACCTCAATCTTCAATCTCTGCTCTATGCAACAATCCTTCTGTGCACAAGACTCTAACATCTGCTCTCTTAAACAGTCCTTCTACACCCAAATCTCCAACCTCTGCTCTCTGTAACAGTCTTTCTGTACCTCTGACTCCTACCTCTGCTCTCTGTAAGACCCTTCTGAAACCCAGTCTGCAAACTCTGCTCTCTGTAACAGTCCTTCTGCAACCCAGTCTCCAACCTCTGCTCACTGTAACAGGCCTTCTGCATCCAGCCTCCAACCTCTGCTCTCTGTAAGAGGCCTTCTGCACCCCAGTCTCCAACCTCTACTCTCTGCAACGATTCTTGTGCACGCCTAGTCGCCTACATCTTCTCTGTGAAACAGTCCTTTTTGCATCCCAGTCTCCAAACTCTGTTTTCTGCAACAGTCCTTCTCTACCAGAGTCTCCAAACTCTGCTCTCTGTAACGGTCCTTCTCACCCCCAGTCTCCAACATTTGCTTTCTTTGTCAGTCCTTCTGCACCACAGTATCCAAACTCTGCTCTCTGTAACAGTCCTTCTGCACCTCATTCTCCAACCTCTTCTTTCAGCAACTGTCCTTTTGAACCCCAGTCTCCAACCTCTGCTCTCTGTATCTTTCCTTCTGCACCCCAGTATCAAACCTATGCTCTCTGAAAAAGTCCGTCTTCACCCCAATCTCCAACATCTGCTCTCTGTAATGATCCTACTGCACCCCAGTCTCAAATATCCGCTCTCTGTAACAGTCCTTCTGCACTGGAGTCTCCAAACTCTTTTCTCTGTAAGATCGTTCTGAAACCCAGTCTCCAACATCTGCTATCTGTAACTGTCCTTCTGCACTCCAGTCTTTAACCTCTACTCTCTGCAACAGTCCTTCTGCACCTCAGTCTCCAAACTCTGCTTTCGGCAACAGTCCTTCTGCACCTAAGTCTTCAACCTCTGCTCTCCGCAACATTCCTTCTGCATCCCAGTCTCCAAACTGTGCACTCTGTAAAAGTATTTCTGCACCCCAGTCTCCAAACTCTGCTCTCTCTAAGGATCCTTCTGCACCCCAGTCTCGAAACTCTGCTCTCTGCAACGATCCTTCTGCACCCCAGTCTCTAACCTCTGCTCTCTGCAACAGTCCTTGTGAACCTCAGTCTCCAATATCTGCTTTGTGCAACAGTTCTTCTGAACCTCAGTCTGAAAACTCCGCTCTCTGTAATCCTCCATCTGAAACCCAGTCTCCAACCTCTGCTCTCTGTAACAGTACTTCTGTACCTCAGTCTCCAATCTCTGCTCTCTGTAAGATCTTTCTGAACCCAGTCTCCAACTCTGCTCTGTAACAGGCCTTCTTCACCCCAGTCTCCAACCTCTGCTCTCTGCATCATTCCATCTGCACCCAAGTCTCCAACCTCTGCTCTCTGCAACGATCCTTCTGAACCCCAGTCTCCAACCTCTGCTCGCTGCAACAGTCCTTGTGCAACCCAGTCTCCAACCTCTGCTCTGTGCAACAATTCTTCTGTACCTCAATCTCCAATCTCTGCTCTATGCAACAATCCTTCTGTGCACAAGTCTCTAACATCTGCTCTCTTAAACAGTCCTTCTACACCCCAGTCTCCAACCTCTGCTTTATGCAACAGTCCTTCTACACTCCAGTCTCCATACTCTGATTGCCCCAATGATCCTTCTGCTCCCCAGTCTCCAAACTCTGTTCTCTACATCAGTTATTCAGCAACCCAGTCTCCAACCTCGGCTCTCTGTAACAGTCTTTCTGTACCACAGTCTCCAACCTCTGTTCTCTGTAAGGGTCCTTATGCACCCCAGTATCCAACTTCTTCTTTCTGTATTAGTCGTTTTGAACCAGAGTCACCAAACTCTGCCCTCTGTAACCGTCCTCCTGCAACTCAGTCTGCAACCTCCGCTCTCTGTAACAGTCCTTCTGCACCCCAGTCTCCAAAATCTGCTCTCTGCAACAGTCATTCTCCACCCCAGTCTCCAAACTTTGCTCTCTGTAACAGTCCTTCTGTACTTTATTCTACAACCTCTGCTCTCTGTAATGGTACTTCTGCACCCAAGTCTCTAACCTCTGCTTTCTGTGTCAGACCATCTGCACCCCAGTCTCCAACCTGTGCTCTGTTTAACTGTCCTTCTGCACTTTATTCTCCAACATTTGCTCTCTGCTACAGTCCTTCTGGACCCCAATCTTCAACCTCTACTCTCTGCAACAGTCCTTCTACATTTCAGTCTAAATCCTCTGCTCTCTGCAACAGTCTTTCTGCACCCCAGTCTTCAACCTCTGCTCTCTGTATCAATCATTCTGCACCTTAGTCTCCAAACTTTGCTCTCTGCAACTATCCTTCTGCACCCCATTCTGAAACCTCTGCTAGCTGCAACAGTCCTTGTGAAGCCCAGTCTCCAACATCTGCTTTCTGCAACAGTTCTTCCATACCTCAGTCTGAAAACTCTGTATCTCTTCAATAACCCATCTGCACCCCGTTTTAAAACTCTGCTCTCTGTAACAGTCCTTTTGTAACTCAGTCTCCAATCACTGCTCTCTTCAACAGTCCTTCTACACCCAAGTCTCCATACACTGATCGCCCCAACGGTCCTTCTGCACCCCAGTCTCCAAACTCTGTTCTCTACATTGGTTCTTCTGCATCGCAGACTCCAACCTCTGCTCTCTGTAACAGTCCTTCTGTACCACAGTCTCCAACCTCTGTTCTATGTAATGGTCCTTATGCACCTCAGTATCCATTCTCTGCTCTCTGTATCAGTCGTTTTGAACCACAGTCTCCAAACTCTGCCCTCTGTAACCGTCCTTCTTCAACTCAGTCTGCAACCTCTGCTCTCTGCAAGAGTTCTTCTGCAACCCACTCTCCATTTTCTGTTCTCTGCAACAGTCCTTTTGCACCCCAGTCTCAAACATCTGCTCTCTGCAACAGTCATTCTGCAACCCAGTCTCCAAACTTTGCTCTCTGTAACAGTCCTTCTGTACTGCATTCTCCAACCTCTGCTCTCTGTAAGGGTACTTCTGAACCAGAGTCTCCAACCTCTGCTTTCCTTGTCAGTCCTTCAGGAATCCAGTCTCCAATCTTTGCTCTGTGTAACTGTCCTTCTGCACCTTAGTCTCCAACCTCTACTCTCTGCTACAGTCTTTCTGGACCCCAATATCCAACCTCTACTCTCTGCAACAGTCCTTGTACATCCAAGTCTAAAACCTCTGCTCTCTGCATAAGTCCTTCTGCACCCTTGTCTCCAACCTCTGCTCTCTGTGACAATCCTTCTGCACCTCAGTCTCCAACCTCTGCTCTCTGTAACAGTTCGTCTGCACCTCAGTCTCCCTTCTCTGCTCTTTGTAAGATACTTCTTCAACCCAGTCTCCAACCTCTGCTCTCTGTATCAATCCATCTGCACCACAGTCTCCAACGTCTGCTATCTGTAACTGTCTTTCTGTACCCCAGTCTTTAACCTCTGCTATCTGCAACACTCCTTCTGAACCTCAGTCTCCAAACTCTGCTTTCTGCAACATCCTTTGGCACTCAAGTCTCCAAACTTTTTTCTCCACAACATTCCTTCTGCACCCCATTCTCCAACCTGTGCTCTCTGTAAAAGTTTTTCTGCACCCCAGTCTTCGAACTCTGCTCTCTGTACAGATCCTTCTGCACCCCAGTCTTGAACATCTGCTCTCTGCAATAATCATTCTGCACCTCAGTTTCCAACCTCTGCTCTCTGCAACGATCCTTCTGCACCCCAGTCTCAAACCTCTGCTCGCTGCAACAGTCCTTGTGAACCCCCGTCTCCAACATCTGCTTCCTGCAACAGTTCTTCTGTACCTCAGTCTGAAAACTCTGCTCTCTGCAACAGTCCTTCTACACCCCAGTCTCCATACTCTGCTCGCCCCCACGATCCTTCTGTACCCCAGTCTCATATGTCTTCTCTCTTAAACAGTCCTTCTACACCCCAGTCTTTAAACTCTGCTATCTGCAGCAGTCCTTCTACACCCTAGTCTCAATACTCTGCTTGCCCCAACGATCCTTCTGCACCCCAGTCTCCAAACACTGTTCTCTACATCAGTTCTTCTGCACCCCAGTCTTCAACCTCGGCTCTCTGTAACAGTACTTCTGTACCGCCGTCTCCAACCTCTGTTCTCTGCAAGGGTCCTTATGCACCCCAGTATCCAACCTCTGCTTTTTGTATCAGTCGTTTTGCACCACCTTCTCCAAACTCTTCCCTCAAGAACAGTCCTTCTGCAACTCAGTCTGCAACCTCTGCTCTCTGAAACAGTCTGTCTGCACCATAGTATCCATCCTCTACTCTCTGCAACAGGTCTTCTGCACCTCAGTCTCGAACCTCCGCTCTCTGTAACAGTCCTTCTGCACCTCAGTCTCCAAACTCTTTTCGCTGTAAGATCCTTCTGAAACACAGTCTCCAATGTCTCCTCTCTGTAACAGTCCTTCTGCTACCCATTATTTAACCTCTGCTCTCTGCAACAGTCCTTCTGCACCTCAGTCTCCGACCTCTGCTTTCTGCAACAGTCCTTCTGCAAACAAATCTCCAACCTCTGCTCTCTGCAACATTCCTACTTCACCCAAGTCTCCAACCTGTACTCTCTGTAAATGTTCTTCTGCTCCCCAGTCTCCAAACTCTGCTGTCTGTAACAATCCTTCTGCACCCAAGTCTCCAACCTCTGCTCTTTGCAGTGATCCTTCTGCACCCCAGTATCAAACCTCTGCTAGCTGCAACAGTCCTTGTGAACCCCAGTCTCCAACATCTGCTTCCTGCAACAGTTCTTCTGTACCTCAGTTTGAAAACTCTGCTCTCTGCAATAATCCATCTGCACCCCAGTCTCCAAATTCTGCTCTCTGTAACAGTCCTTCTGTACCTCAGTCTTCAATCACTTCTCTATGCAACAGTACTTCTGCACCTAAGTCTCCAACATCTGCTCTATGCAAAAGTCTTTCTGAACCCTAGTCTCCATACTCTGCTCGCCTAAACGATCTTTCTGCACCCCAGGATCCAACATCTGTTCCCTACATCAGTCCTTCTGCAACTCAGTCTGCAACCTCTGGTCTCTGCAACAGTACTTCTTCACCCAACTCTCCATCTTCTGCTCCGTGCAGCAGTCCTTTTGCACCCCAGTCTCCAACAACTGCTCTCTTCAACAGTCATTCTCCACCCCAGTGTCCAATCTCTGCTCTTTGTAACAGTTCTTCTGTACTGCATTCTCCAACCTCTGCTCTCTCTAAGGGTACTTCTAAACCTGAGTCTCCAACCTCTGCTTTCTGTATCAGTCCTTCTGCACCCCAATCTCCAACCTCTGCTCTGTGTAACTGTACTTCTGCACCTTAGTCTCCAAGTCTACTCTCTGCTACAGTCCATCTGGACCCCAATCTCCAACGTCTACTCTCTGCAACAATCCTTCTACATCCCAGTCTAAAACTGCTGCTCTCTGCAACAATCCTTCTGCACACCAGTCTCCAAACTCTGCTCTCTGTAACAATCCTTCTGTACCTCAGTCTCCAAACTGTGCTCTCTGTAAGACCCTTCAGAAACCCAGTATTCAAACTCTGCTGTCTGTAACAGTCCTTCTGCATCCAGTCTCTTAACTCTGCTCTCTGTAATAGGTCTTCTGTATCTCAGTCTCCAATTCTGCTCTCTTTAAGAGGCCTTCAGAAACCCAGTCTCCAACTTCTACTCTCTGCAACCACATTCTTCACCCCAGTCTCCAACCTCTGCTCTCTACAACAGTCCTTTTGTACCCCAGTCTCCAACATCTGCTCTCTGGAAGATCTTTCTGCACACCAGTCTCCAAACTCTGTTCGCTGTAACTTTCCTTCTGTACCAGATTCTCCAACCATTGCCCTCTGTAACGGTCCTTCTGCACCCCAGTCTCCAACATCTGCTTTCTCTATCAGTCCTTCTGAACCCCAGTCTCTAACCTCTGCTCAATGTAACAGTCTTTCTGCACCTCAGTATCCAAACTCTGCTTTCTACAACAGTCCTTCTGCACCCAAGTCTCCAAATACTGCTCTCTACAACATTCCTTCTGCACCCCAGTCTCCAACCTGTGCTTTCTGCAACGATCCTTCTGCACCACATTCTCCCAATTCTGCTCTCTGCAAAGATCCTTCTGCACACCAGTCTTCAACCTCTGATCTCTGCAACAGTCCTTGTGAACACCAGTCTCCAACATCTTCTCTCTGCAAAAGTTCTTCTGTACCTCAGTCTGAAAACTCTGCTCACTGCAATAATCCATCTGCACCCCAGTCTGCAAACTCTGCTCTCTGTAACAGTCCTTCTGTACCTCAGTCTCCAATCTCTGCTCTATGAAACAGTCCTTCTGCACACAAGTTTCAAACATCTGCTCTCTGAAACAGTCCTTCTAAACCCCAGACTCGAAACTCTGCTCTCTGCAACAGTCCACCTACACCCAAGTCTCTATACTCTGCTCGCTCCAACGATCCTTCTGCACCCCAATCTCCAACATCTGCTCTCTGCAACAGTCTTTCTGTACCTCTGTCTCCAACCTCATCTCTCTGTAAGACCCTTTTGAAACCCAGTCTGCAAACTCTGCTCTCTATAACAGTCCTTCTGCACCCCAGTCTCCAACCTCGGCTCTCTGTAACAGTCCTTCTGTACCACCGTCTCCAACCTCTGTTCTCTGTAAGGGTCCTTATGCACCCCAGTATCCAACCTCTGCTTTCTGTATCAGTCGTTTTGCACCACCTTTTCCAAACTCTTCCCTCACTAACAGTCCTTCTGCAACTCAGTCTGCAACCTCTGCTCTCTGCAACAGTCCTTCTGCACCCGAGTCTCCATCCTCTACTCTCTGCAACAGTCCTTCTGCACCCCAGTTTCCAACATCTGCTCTCTGCAACAGTCATTCTTCACCCCAGTCTCCAACCTCTGCTCTCTGTAACAGTCCATCTGTACTGCATTCTCCAAACTCTGCTCTCGTTAAGGGTACTTCTGAAACCGAGTCTCCAACCTCTGCTTTCTGTATCAGTCTTTTTGCACCCCAGTCTCCAAACTGTGCTCTGTGTAACTGTACTTCTGCACCCCAGTCTCCGACAGGCCTTCTGCAAACCAGTTTCCAACATCTGCTTTCTCTATTAGTCCTTCTGCACCCCAGACTCCAACCTCTGCTCTCTGAAACATTCCTTCTTCACGCCAGTCTCCAAAATCTGCTCTCTGTAATGATCCTTCTGCACCCAAGTCTCAAACCTCTGCTCTCCGCAATGATACTTCTGCACCTCAGTCTCCAAGCTCTGCTCTCTGCAAAGATCCTTTTGCACCGCAGTCTCAAACCTCTCCTCGCTGCAACAGTCCTTGTGAACCCCAGTCTCCAACATCTGCTCTCTGCAACAATTCTTCTGTACCTCAGTCTGAAAACTCTGCTCTCTGCAATAATCCATCTGACTCCCAGTCTCCAATCTCTACTCTCTGTAAAAGTCTTTCTGTACCTCATTCTCCAATCTCTGCTCTATGCAACGTTCCTTCTGCCTCCAAGTCTCCAACATCTGCTCTCTGAAACAGTCCTTCGACACCCCAGTCTTCAAACTCTGCTCTCTGCAACAGTTCTTCTACACCCCAGTCTCCATACTCTGCTCGCCCCAACGATCCTTCTGCACCCCAGTCTCCAAACTTTGCTCTCTGCAACAGTCCTTCTACACTCCAGTCTTTATTCTCTGCTCGCCCCAACAATACTTCTGCACCCCAGTCTTCAACATCTGTTCTCTACATCAGTTCTTCTGCACCCCAGTCTCCAACCTCTGCTCTCTGTAACAGTCCTTCTGTACTGCAGTCTACAACCTATGTTATTCCTTAGGGTCCTTATGCACCCCAGTACCCAACATCTGCTTTCTGTATCAGTCGTTTTGCACCAGAGTCTCCAAACTCTGCTCTCTGTAATAGTCCTTCTGTACTGCATTTTTCAACTTCTGCTCTCTGTAAGGGTACTTCTGCACCCGAGACTCCAACCTCTGATTTCTGTATCAGTCCTTCTGAACCCCAGTCTCCGACCTGTGCTATGTGTAACTGTCATTCTGCACCTTAGTCTTCAACCTCTACTCTCTGCAACAGTCCTTCTACATCCCAGTGTAAAACCTCTGCTTTCTGCAACAGTCCTTCTGCATCCCAGACTTCATCCTCTGCTCTCTGTAACAATCCTTCTGCACCTCAGTATCAAACCTCTGCTCTCTACAACGGTCCTTCTGCACCTCTGTCTCCAACCTCTACTCTAATTAATAGTGTTTCTGCACCTCAGTTTCCAAATCTGCACTCTGTAAGATCCTTCTGCAATCCAGTCTCCAAACTCTGCTCTCTTTAAAAGGCCTTCTTCACCCCAGACTCCAAACTCTGCTCTCTCTATCGGTCCATATGCACCTCTGTCTCTAACCTCTTCTCGCTGCAACAGTCCTTGTGCAACGCAGTCTACATCATCTGCTCTCTGCAAAAGTTCTTTTGTACCTCAGTCTGAAAACTCTGCTCTCTGCAATAATCGTTCTACACCTCAGTCTCCAACCTCATCTCTCTGTAAGACCCTTTTGAAACCCAGTGTGCAAACTCTGTTCTCTGTGACAGTTCTTTTGCACCCCAGTCTCCAACCTGTGCTCTCTGTAAAAGGCCTTCTTCACTCCAGTCTCCAACCTCTGCTCTCTGTAAGAGGCCTTCTGCACCACAGTCTCCAACCTCTACTCTCTGCAAGGATGCTTCTGCACCCCAGTCTCCAACATCTGCTCACTAAAACTGTCCTTCTGCACCCCAGTTCCAACCTCTGCTCTCTGCGAGATCCTTCTTCACACTAGTCTCCAACCGCTGCTCACTGTAACAGTTCTTCTGCAACCTAGTCTCCAAACTCTGCTCTCTGTAACAATAATTCTGCACCTCAGTCTCAAACCTCTGCTCTCTGCAAGGGTCCTTTTGCACCCCAGTCTCTAACCTCTGTTTTCTGCAACAGTCTTCTGCACCCCAGTCTCCAACCTTTGCTCTCTGTAACAGTCGTTCTGTACCGGATTCTCCAACCTCTGCTCTCTCTAACGGTCCTTCTGCACACCAGTCTACAACAACTGCTTTCTCTATAAGTCCTTCTGCACCCCAGTCTCCAACCTCTGCTTTCTGCAACAGTCTTTCTGCACGCAAGTCTCCAACCTCTGCTCACTGCAACATTCCTTCTGCACCCCAGTCTCCAAACTCTGCTCTCTGTAATGATCCTTCTGAACCCCAGTCTCGAACCTCTGCTCTCCGCAACGATACTTCTGCACCTCAGTGTCCAACCTCTTCTCTCTGCAAAGATCCTTTTGAACCCCAGTCTCAAAGCTCTGCTCGCTGCAACAGTCCTTGTGAACCCCAGTCTCCAACATCTACTCTCTGCAACAGTTCTTCTGTACCTCAGTCTGAAACCTCTGCTCTCTGCAATAATCCATCTTCACCCCAGTAACAACCTCTACTCTCTGTAACAGTCCTTCTGTACCTCAGTCTCCAATCTCTGCTCTATGCAACAGTCCTTGTGCACCCAAGTCTCCAACATCTGCTCTCTGAAAAAGTCCTTCGACACCCCAGTCTCCAAACTCTGCTCTCTGTAACAGTCCTTCTACACCACAGTTTCCATACTCTGCTCGCCCAAAAGATCCTTCTGCACCCCAGTCTCCAACGTCTGCTCTCTGCAACAGTCCTTGTACACTCCAGTCTCCAACCTCTGCTCTCTGCAACAGTCCTTCTATACCCCAGTCTCTATACTCTGCTCGACCCAATGATCCGTCTGCACACCAGTCTCCAACCTCTTTTGTCTACATCAGTTCTTCTGCACCACAGTCTCCAAACTCTTCTCTCGGTACCAGTCCTTCTGTACCACAGTCTCCAACCTCTGTTCTCCGTAAGGGTCCTTATGCACCACAGTATCCAAACTCTGCTTTTTGTATAAGTCATTTTGCACCATAGTCACCAAACTCTGCCGTCTGTAAGAGTCTTTCTGCAACTCAGTTTGCAACCTCTGCTCTCTGCAACAGTCCTTGTGCACCCCAGTCTCCATCCTCTGCTCTCTGAAACATTCCTTCTGCACCCCAGCCTCAAACATCTGCTAACTGCAACAGTGATTCTCCACCCCAGTCTCCAAACTTTGCTCACTGTAAGAGTCCTTCTGTACTGCATTCTCGAAACTCTGCTCTCTGTAAGGATACTTCTGCACCCGAATCTCCAAACTCTGCTTTCAGTCCTTCTGCACTCCAGTCTAAAACCTCTGTTCTGTGTAACTGTCCTTCTTTACCTTAGTCTCCAACGTCTGCTCTCTTCTACAGTTTTTCTAGACCCCAGGCTCCATCATCTACTCTCATCAACAGTCCTTCTGCACCCCAATCTCCATCCTCTGCTCTCTGTAACAATCATTCTGCACCCCAGTCTGCAACCACTGCTCTCTTCAACAGTTTTTTCTGTACCCAAATCTCCAACTTCTGCTCTATGCACAAGTACTTCTTCACCCCAGAAGTCATCCTCTGCTGTCTGTAACAATCCTTCTGCACCCCAGTCTCCAAATTCTGCTCTCTGCAGCAGTCCTTCTTCACCCCAGTCTCCAACCTCTGCTCGCTGTAATATGCTTCTGTACCCCAGTCTCCAAACTCTACTGTCTGTAACAGTTCTTCTGCACTGAAGTCTGAAAACTCTGCTCTCTGTTACAATCTTTCTGCACCTCACTCTCAAACCTCTGCTCTCTGCAATTGTCCTTCTGCAACCCTGTCTTAAACATCTGTTCTTGCAACAGTTCTTCCGCTCGTCAGTCTCCAATCTCTGCTCTCTGTAACAGGCCTTCTGCACCCCAGTCTCCAACCACTGCTCTCTGTAAGAGGCATTCTTCACCCCAGTCTCCAACAGCTACTCTCTGCAATGATGCTTGTGCACCCCAGTCTCCAACCTCTTCTTTCTGCAACAGTCTTTCTGCACCCCAGTCTCCAACCTCTTCTCTGTGTAAGATCGTTCTCCACACCAGTCTCCAACCTCTGCTCGCTGTAACATTCCTCTGGAACCCAGTCTCCAAACTCTGCTCTGTGTAACAATAATTCTGCACCTCAGTCTCCAACTTCTGCTCTCTGCAAAGGTGCTTCTGCACCCTAGTCTCCAACCTCTGTTCTCTGCAACAGTCGTTCAGCACCCCAGTCTTTATCCTCTGCTCTCTATAGCAGTCCTTCTGTACCAGGGTCTCCAAACTCTGCTCTCTTTATCCGTTCTTCTGCACCCCAGTCTCCAACATCTGCTTTCTCAATAAGTCCTCCTGCACCCCAGTCTTTAACCTCTGCTCTCTTTAACAGTCTTTCTGCACCTCAGTCTCCAACCTCTGGTTTCTGCAAAAGTCCTCCTGCACCCCCGTCTTCACCCTCTCCTCTCTGCAACATTCCTTCTGAACCCGAGTCTCGTACCTGTACTCTCTGTAAAAGTCCTTCTATTGCACAGTCTCAAACCTCTGATCTGTGTAACGATGCTTCTTCACCCCAGTCTCTAACCTCTGCTCCCTGCAATTATCTTTCTGTAACTCAGTCTCCAACTTCTGCTCTCTTCAAGGATCCTTCTGCACCCCAGTCTCAAATATCTGCACTCTGTAACAGTCCTTCTACACCTCAGTCTCAAACCTCTGCTCTCTGCAACAGTCTTTTTGCACTCCAATCTCCAACATCTGCTCTTTTCAACAGTCCTTCTATACCCCAGTCTTTAACCTCTGCTCTCTTAAACAGTCCTTCTGCACCCTACTCTTCAACCTCTGCGCTCTGTAACAGTCCTTCTATACCTCAGTCTCCAAAATTTGCTCTCTGAAAGAATCTTCTGCAACCCAGTCTCCAAACTCTGCTCTCTGTAACAGTCCTTCTGCTCCTCAGTACCGAACTCTGCTCTCTGTAACAGGCCTTCTTCACCCCAGTATCCAAACTCTACTCTCTTTAAGAGTCCTTCTGCACCCCAGTCATCAAACTCTGCTCTCTGCAATGATTCTTCTGCACATCAGTCTTTAACCTCTGCTCTCAGCAACAGTCCTTATGCACCCCAGTTTCCAAACTCTGCTCTCCGCAACAGTATTTCTGTACCCCAATCCCCAACCTCAGCTCTATGAAAGATCCTTCTGCACTCAAGTCTTTAAACTCTACTCTCTGTAACAGTCTTTCTGCACCCCAGTCTTTAACCTATGATCTCTGTAACAATACCTCTGCACATTAGTCTTTATCCCCTGCTCTCAGCAATGGTCCTTATGCGCCCCAGTCTCCACCTTCTGTTCTCTGCAACAGTCCTTCTGCACCGCAGTCTGCATCATCTGCTCTCTGTAACAGTCCTTCTGTACTGCAGTCTCCAACCTCTGGTCTCTGTAACGTTCCTTCTGGACCCCAGTGTCTCAAATCTCCTTTCGGTATCAGTCCTTCTGAACCCCTGTTTCCAAACTCTGCTCTCTGAAACAGTCCTTCTGCACCTCAGTCTTCAACAACTGCTCTCTGGTACAGTCCTTCTATACCCGAGTCTCCATAATCTGCTCTCAGCAACGATCCTTCTGCACCCCAGTCTCCAATGTCTGCTCTGCAACAGTCTCTCTACAACCTATTCTCCATCCTCTTCTCTCTGGAAGATTCTTCTGTACCCCAGTGTCCAAATTCTGCTCTCTGTAACATTCCTTCTGCACCCCAGTCTCCAAACTCTGCTCTCTGCAATGGTCTCTCTGCACCCCAGTCTCCAACCTTATTCTCAACAACAGTTCTTCTGTACCTCAGTCTTCAACCACTGTTCTCTGTAACAATCCTTCTTCACCCCAGTCTCCAAACTCTGCTTTCTGTATCAGTGCTTCTGCACCAGTCTCCAAATTCTGCTCCCTGTAACAGTCCATCTGCACCTCACTCTGCAAACTCTGCTCTCTGCAACAATCCTTCTTCACCCCAGTCTTCAACCTCTGCTCTCCGTAACAGTCCTTCTGTACTGCAGTCTCCAACCTCTGCTCTCTGCAACAGTCCTTGTTCACCCCAATCTCCAACATCTGCTCTCTGCAACCGTTCTTCTGTACCTCAATCTGAAAACTCTGTTCTATGCAATAATCCTTCTGCACCCGAGTATCCAACCTCTGCTCTCTGAAACAGTTCTTCTGTACCTCAGTCTCCAACATCTGCTCTGTATCAGTTCTGCACCCCTGTCTCCAATATCTGCTCTCTGTAACAGTCCTTCTTCACCTCAGTCTTCAACCTCTCCTTTCTGTAACAGTCCTTCTTCACCCCAGTCTCCAAACTCTTCTCTCTGCAACGATCCTTCTGCACCTCAGTCTCCTACCTCTGCTCTCTCCAAAAGTCCTTCTGAAACACAGTCTCCATTCTTTGCTCTCTGTAATCGTCCTTCTGAACCTCAGTATCCAATCTCTGCTCTCTGTAACAATCCGTCTGCACCTCTGTGTCCAACGTCTGCTCTCTGTAACAGTCTTTCTGCACCCCAGTCTCCAAACTCTGCTCTCTGTAACAGTCCTTCTATACCGCAGTCTCCAACCTCTACTCTCTATAACGGTCCTTCTGCACCCCAAGTGCCAACCTCTTCTTTTTGAAACAGTTCTTCTGAACCTCAGACTCCAACCTCTGCTCTCTGTAACAGACCTTCTAAGCCTCAGTCTGAAACGTCTGCTGTCTGCAACATTCCTTCTAAACCCCAGACTCCAAACTGTGCTATCTGTAACAATCCTTCTGCACCCCAGTCTCCAACATCTGCTCTCTGTTACAGGTCTTCTGCAACTCAGTCACCAAAGTCTGCTCTCTGTAACAGGTCTTCTGCAACCGAGTCTCCAACCTCTTCTCTCTGCAACAGTCCTTCTGCACCCCAGGTTCCAAACTCTGCTCTCTGTAAGATCCTTCTGCATCCCGTTTTCAAAACTTTGCTCTCTGTAACAGTCATTCTGCACCTCAGTCTCCAACCTCATCCCTCTGCAACGGCCCTTCTGCACCCCAGTATCCAACCTCTGTTCTCTTCAGCAGTCATTCTGCACCCCAGTCTAAAACCTCTGCTCTCTGCTACAGTCCTTCTGCACCCCAGTCTTCAACTTGTGCTCTCTGCAACATCTCTTCTGCACCCAGTCTTTAAACTGTGCTCTCTGTAACTATCCTACTGCACCCCGGTCTCCTAACTCTGCTCTCTGTAGCGATCCTTCTGCACCTCAGTCTCAAAACTCTGCTGTCTGCAACGATCCTTCTGCACCCCAATCTCAAACGTCTGTTTTCTGTAACAGTGCTTCTGACCCCAGTCTCCAGCCTCTGCTCTCTGTAACATCTTTCTGCACCCCAGTTGCCAAACTCTGCTCTAGGTGACATTCCTTCTGCACCCCAGTCTCCACCCTCTGCTCTTTGTAATGGTACTTCTGTACCGCAGTCTCCAATCAATCTCTGTTCATTGCAACATTTCTTCTGCACCCCAGTCTCCAAACTTTGCTCTCTGTAACTGTCTTTCTGACCCCAGTCTCTACCTCTGCTATTTGTAATGATCCTTCTGCACCTCAGTCTCCAACCTCTGCTCTCTGCAACGATCCTTCTGCACCTTAGTTTCCAACCTCTGCTGTCTGCAACGATACCTCTGAACCCCAGTTTCCAACCTCTGCTCTCTTTTACAGTCCATCTACACTTCAGTCTTCAACCTCTCCTATATGTACCAATCCTTATTCACCTCAGTCTCTAACTTCTGCTCTCTTTAACAGCCTTTCTGCACCTCAGTCTCCAATCTCTGCTCTCTGCAACAGTCCTTTGCTCTCTGTAACAGTTCTTTTGCACCCCAAGCTCGAAACTCTGCTCTCTGTAACAATCCTTCTGCACCTCAGTCTTCAATGTCTGCTCTCTGTAACAGTCCTTCTGCACCCTAGTCTCAAACATCTGCTCTCTACAATGGTCCTTCTGCACCAAAGTCTCCAAACTCTGCTCTCTCTAACAGTCCTTCTGTACCGCAGTCTCCAAACTCTTCTCTCTATAACTGTCCTTCTGCACCCCAATTGCCAAACTCTGCTTTCTGTAACAGTCCTTCTGCACCTCAGATTCCAAACTCTGCTCTCTGTAACAGTTCTTCTAAGCCTCAGTCTGAAACCTCTGCTCTGTTCAACGATCCTTCTGCACCCCAGTCTCCAAAATGTGCTTTTTGTATCAATTCTTCTGCACACCAGTCTCCATCCTAAGCTCTCTGTAACAGGTCTTCTGCACCCCAGTCTCCAAACTCTGCTCTCTATAAGAGGCCTTCTGCACCCCAGTCTCCAACCTCTTCTCTCTGCAACGATCCTTCTGCACCTCAGTCTCCAACCTCTGTTCTCTGCAACGATCCTTCTGCACCACAGTTTCTAACCTTGAACTCTGTAACAGTCCTTCTGCACCCCAGTCTCCAAACTCTTTTCGCAGCTACAGTACTTCTGCACCCAAGACTCCAAACTCTGATCTCTGCAACACTTTTTCTGCACCCAAGTATCTAACCTGTGCACTCTGTAACTGTCCTGCTGCACCCCAGTCTCCAACCTCTGCTCTCTGTAGCGATCCTTCTGCACCTCATTCTCCAACCTCTGCTCTCTGCAACGATCCTTCTGCACCCCAGTCTCAATCCTCTGCTCTTTGTAAGAATCCTTTTGCACCCCAGTCTCCAACCTCTCCTCTCTGTAAATGTTCTTCTGAACTTAAGTCTTCAAGTTCTGCAATCTGTAACAGTCCTTCTGCACTCCAGTCTCAAACCTCTGCACTCAGAAATGATCTTTCTGCACCTTAGAAACCTCTGCTCTTTTTAATAGTCCTTCTGCACCCCGTCTCCAACATCTGCTCTCTGCAAGGATCCTTCTTATTTCCAGTCTCCAAACTCTGCTCTCTGCAAAGTTCCTTCTACATCCCAGTTTCCAAAATATGCTCTATGTAACAGTCCTTCTGCACATCAGTCTCCAAACTTTGCTCTCTGAAACAGTCCTTCTGCACCCCAGTCTCCAAACTCTACTTTCTGTATCAGTTATTCTGCACCCCAGTCTAAAACCTCTGCTCTCTGTAACAGTCCTTCTGAACCTCAGTCTCCAACCTCTGCTCTCTGCATCAGTCCATCTGCAACACAGTCTCCAACCTCTGCTCTCTACAAACGTCTTATTCTACCCCAGTATCCAACATCTGCTCTCTGCAACGATCTTTCTGCATCCCAGTCTCCAACATCTGCTCTCTGCAACAGTCGTTCTACACCCCAGTCTCCAACCTCTGCTCTCTGCTACAGTCGTTTTGCACTCCAGTCTCCAAACTCTGCTCTCTGCAACATTTCTTCTGCACCCCAGTCTCCAACCTGTGCTCTCTGAAACTATCCTACTGAAACCCGGTCTCCAAACTCTGCTCTCTGTACTGATTTTTCTGCACCTGAGTCTCCAACCTCTGCTCTCTGCAACGATCCTTCTGCATCCCAGTCTCCCACATCTGCTCTCTGCAATGGTGCTTCTGCACCCCAGTCTCCAAACTCTGCTCTCTGTAATATTCCTTCTGTATGGCAGTCTCCAACCTATTCTCTCTATAACGGTCCTACTGCACCCCAATTTCCAAACTCTGCTCTCTGTAACAGTTCTTCTAAGCCTCAGTCTGAAACTTCTGCTCTCTGCAACTATCCTTTTAAACACCAGTCTCCAAACTGTGCTATCTGTAACAATACTTCTGCACCCCAGTCTCCAAACTGTGCTCTCTGTAACAGGTCTTCTGCACCCCAGTCTCCAACCTGTGCTCTCTGCAACGATCATTCTTCACCTCAGTCTCCAACCTCTGCTCTCTGCAACAGTCCTTCTGCACCCCAGTCTCCAACCTCTGCTCACTATAACAATTCTTCTGCACCCCAGTCTCCACACTCTGTTCTCTGAAACAGTCCTTCTGCACCCCAGTCTCCAATCTCTGCTCTCTGCAACAGTCCTTCTGCACCCCAGTCTCAAACCTCTGCACTCTGGTATAGTACTTCTGCAACCCAGTCTCCAACATATGTTCTCTGTATCAGTCCTTTGCACCTTAGTCTCCAACCTCTGCTCTCTGCAGCAGTCTTTTCACACCCCAGTAACCAAAATCTGCTCTGTGTAACGATCCTTCTGCACCCTAGTTTCCAACCTCTGCTCTCTGAAACGATTTTTCTGCACCCCAGTCTCCAACCTCTGATCTCTGTATCAGTCCTTCTGCACCACAGTCTCCAAACTTTGCTCTCTGCCAAAGTCCTTATGCACCCAAGTCTTCAAAATCTACTGTCTGCAACATTTCCTCTGCACCCCAATCTCCAACCTGTGCTCTCTGTAACAGTCCTTCTGCACGGCAGTCTCCAACATCTGCTCTCTTCAACGATCCTTCCTCTATCCTGTCTCCAAACTCTGCTCTCTGTTAAAGTCCTTTTGTATCACAGTCTGCAACCTCTTCTCTTTGTAACGGTCAATCTGCTCCCCAATTGCCAAACTCTGTTTCCTGTAACAGTCCTTCTGCACCCCAGTCTCCAAACTCTTTTCTCTGCAACGATCTTTCTACACCTCAGTCTCCAACCTCTGCTCTCTGTAAAAGTCTTTCTGCACCTCAGTCTCCATCCTTTGCTCTCTGTAATTGTCCTTCTGCACCCCAGTCTCCAATGTCTGCTCTCTGTAACAATCCTTCTGCACCTCTTTCTCCAACGTCTGCTCTCTGTAACAGTCCTAATTCACCCCAGTCTTTAATATCTGCTCTCTGAAATGATCCTTCTGCACCCCAGTCTCAAACTACTTCTCTCTAAAACGCTCCTTCTGCACCCCAATTTCCAACCTCTGCTATCTGTAACAGTCCTTCTAAGCCTCAGTCTGAAACTTCTGCTCTCTGCAAAAATCCTTCTAAACAACAGTCTCCAAACTGTGCTATCTGTAACAATCCTTCTGCACCCCAGTCTCCAACAAGTGCTCTCTGTAACAGGTTTTCTGCAACCCTGTCTCCAAACTCTGGTCTCTGTAACAGGCCTTCTCCACCCCATTATTTAACCTCTGCTCTCTGGAAAAGTTTTTCTACACCCCAGTCTCCAACCTCTGCTCTCTGCAATGATCCTTCTTCATCCCAGTCTCTGACGTCTGCTCTCTGTAATATCCTTCTGCACCCCGTTCTCCAAACTTTGCTCTCTGTAATAGTCATTCTGCACCTCAGTCTCGAACCTCATGTCTCTTCAAAGGCCCTTGTGCACCTCAGTATCCAACCTCTGTTCTCTGCTGCTGTCTGTCTGCACTGCAGGCTACAAACTCTGCTCTCTTTAACAGTCCTTCTGCACCCCAGTCTCCAAACTCTACTTTCCGTATCAGTTATTCTGCACCCCAGTCTAAACCCTCTGCTCTCTGTAATAGTCCTTCTGAACCTCAGCTCCAAACTCTGCTCTCTGCAACAGTCCATCTGCACCTCAGTCTCCATCCTCTGTTCTCTGCAACGATTCTTCTGCGTCCCAGTCTCCCACATCTGCTCTCTGCAATGGGGCTTCTGCACCCCAATTTTCAAACTCTGCTCTCTGTAACAGTCCTTCTAAGCCTCAGTCTGAAACTTCTGCTCTCTGCAACAATCCTTCTAAACCCAAGTGTCCAAACTGTGCTATCTGTAAAAATCCTTCTGCACCCCAGTCCTCAACATCTACACTCTGTAACAGGTCTCCTGCTACCAGTCTCCAAACTGTGCTCTCTGTAACAGGCCTTCTGCACCCCAGTCTCCAACCTCTGCTCTCTGCAAAAGTCTTTCTACACCTCAGTCGTCAACCTCTGCTCTCTGCAACGATCCTTCTGCATCCCAGTCTCCAACGTCTGCTCTCTGTAAGATCCTTCTGCAACCCATTCTCCAAACGCTGCTCTCTGTAAGAGTCTTCTGCACCCCAGTCTCCAAACTCTGCTCTCTGTAACAGGCCTTCTGCACCCCAGTCTTCAAACTCTGCTCTCTGTAACAGGCCTTCTGCACCCCAGTCTCCAACATCTGCTCTCTTCAACGATCCTTCTTCTACCCAGTCTCCAAACTCTGCTCTCTGTAAAAGTCCTTTTGCATAGCAGTCTTCAACCTCTTCTCCTTGTAACGGTCCATATGCTCCCCAATTTCCAACCTCTGCTTTCTGTAACAGTCCTTCTGCACCCCAGTCTCCAAACTCTTCTCTCTTCAACGATCTTTCTACACCTCAGTCTCCAACCTCTGCTATTTGTAAAAGTCGTTCTGCACCTCAGTCTCCATCCTTTGCTCTCTGTAATTGTCCCTCTGAACCCCAGTCTCCAATCTCTACTCTCTGTAACAATCCTTCTGCACCTCTGTCTCCAAAGTCTGCTCTCTGTAATAGTCCTTCTTCACCCCAGTCTCCAACATCTGCTCTCTGCAACGGTCCTTCTGCACCCCAGTCTCCAAACTCTGCTCTCTGTAACAGTCCTTCTGTATGGCAGTCTCCAACCTCTTCTCTCTATAACGGTCTTTCTGCACCCCAATTTCCAACCTCTGCTCTCTGTAACAGTCCTTCTATGCCTCAGTCTGAAACTTCTGCTCTGTGCAACAATCCTTCTAAACAACAGTCTCCAAACTGTGCTATCAGTAACAATCCTTCTGCACCCCAGACTCTAACATCTGCTCTCTCTAACAGGTTTTCTTCAACCCAGTCTCTAAAGTCTTCTCTCTAACAGGCCTTCTGAACCTCACGTCCAACCTCTTCTCTCTGCAAAAGTCCTTCTACACCCCAGTCTCCAACCTCTGCTCTCTGCATCGATCTTTCTGCATCCCAGTCTCCAACGTCTGCTCTCTGTAAGATCTTTCTGCACCCCGATCTCCAAACTTTGCTCTCTGTAACAGCCATTCTGTACCTCAGTCTCCAACCTCATCACTCTGCAACGGCCCTTGTGCAACCCAGTATCCAACCTGTGTTCTCTGCAGCTGTCCTTTTGCACCCCAGGATAAACACTCTGCTCTCAGTAACAGACTTTCGGCACCCCAGTCTCAAAACTCGACTTTCCATATCAGTTATTCTGCACCCCAGTCTAAAACCTCTGCTCTCTGTAACAGTCCTTCTGAACCTCAGTCTCCAACCTCTGCTTTCTGCAACAGTCCTTCTGCATTCTAGTCTCAAAAGTCTGCTCCCTGCAACAGTCTTTTTACACCCCAGTCTCCAAACTCTGCTCTCTGCTACAGTCCTTCTGCACCCCAGTCTCGAACCTCCTCTCTCTGCAACATTTCTTCAGCACCCAAGTCTCCAACTTTTGCTCTCTGAAACTATCCTATTGAACCCCGGTCCTCAAACTCTGCTCTCTGTAGCGATCTTTCTGCACCTCAGTCTCCAAACTCTGCTCTCTGCAACGGTCCTTCTGCACCCCAGTCTCCAAACTCTGCTCTCTGTAACAGTCCTTCTGTACGGCAATCTCCAATCTCTTCTATTTATAACGGTCCTTCTGCACCCAAATTTCCAACCTCTGCTCTCTGTAACAGTCCTTCTCAGCCTCAATCTGAAATTTCTGCTCTCTCCAACAATCCTTCTAAAGCCCAGTCTTCAAACTGTGCTATCTGTAACAATCCTTCTGCACCCCAGTCTCAAACATCTGCTTTCTGTAACAGGTTTTCTGCAACCCAGCTTCCAAACTCTGCTTTCTTTAACAGGCCTACTGCACCCCAGTCTCCAACCTCTGCTCTCTGCAACGATCCTTCTGCATCGCAGTCGCCAAAGTCTACTCTCTATAAGATCCTTCTGCACCCAGTTCTCCAAACTTTGCTCTCTGTAAAAGTCATTCTGCACCTCAGTCTTTAACCTCATCTCTCTGCAACGGCCCTTGTGCACCCCAGTATCCAACCTCTGTTCTCTGAAACTTTCCTTCTGCACCCCAGGCTACAAAATCTGCTCTCTGTAACAGTCCTTCTGCACCGCAGTCTCCAAACTTAACTTTCCGTATCAGTTATTCTGCACCCCAGTCTAAAACCTCTGCTCTCTGTAACAGTCCTTCTGAACCTCAGTCTCCAAGCTCTGCTCTTGGCAACAGTCCTTCTGCACCCCAGTCTCCAACCTCTTCTCTCTGCAAACGTCTTATTATACCCCAGTATCCAACATCTGATCTCTGCAACGATTTTTCTGCATCCCAGTCTCCAATGTCTGCTCTCTGCAACAGTCCTTCTACACCCCAGACTCCAACCTCTGCTCTCTGCAACATTTCTTCTGCACCCCAGTCTCCAACCTGTGCTCTCTGAAACTATCCTACTGCACCCTGGTCTCCAACCTCTGCTCTCTGCAAGGATCCTTCTGCATCCCAATCTCCAACCTCTGCTCTCTGCAACAATACTTCTGCACCACAGTCTACAAGCTCTGCTCTCTGTAACAGTCCTTCTGCACATCAGATTCCTACCTCTGCTCTGTGTAACGATCCTTCTGCACCTCATGTCCAAACTCTGCTCTCTGTAACAGGCCTTCTGAACCACAGTCTCCAACCTCTGCTTTCTGTAACATTTCTTCTAAACCCCAATGTCCAAACTCTGTTCTCTGTAACACTCCTTCTGCACCCCAGTGTCTATCCTCTGCTTTCTGTAAGAATGATTTGACACCCCTGTCCTTAACCTCTCTTCTCTGTAAAAGTCTTTCTGCACCTCAGTTTCCAACCTCTGCAATCTGTAATGGTCCTTCTGCACCAGAGTTTACAACCTCTGCTCTCTTCAACATTTCTTCTGCACCCCAGTCTCCAACCTGTACTCTGTATCTATCCTACTGCATCCCGGTCTCCAAACTCTGCTCTCTGTAGCGATCCCTCTGCATCCCAATCTCCAACCTCTACTCTCTGCAACAATAATTCTGCTCCCCAGTCTCCAAGCTCTGCTCTCTGTAACAGTCCTTCTGCACATCAGAGTCCTACCTCTGCTCTGTGTAACGATCCTTCTGCACCTCATGTCCAAACTCTGCTCTCTGTAACAGGCCTTCTGAACCACAGTCTCCAACCTCTGCTTTCTGTAACATTTCTTCTAAACCCCAATGTCCAAACTCTGTTCTCTGTAACACTCCTTCTGCACCCCAGAGTCTATCCTCTGCTCTCTGTAAGAATCCTTTGACAGCCCTGTCTTTAACCTCTCCTCTCTGTAAAACTCTTTCTGCACCTCAGTATCCAAACTCTGCAATCTGTAACGGTCCTTCTGCACCAGAGTCTACAACCTCTGCTCTCTTCAAAATTTCTTCTGCACCCCAGGCTCCAACCTGTACTCTGTATCTATCCTACTGCACCCCTGTCTCCAAACTCTACTCTCTGTAGTGATCCTTCTGCACCTCAGTCTCCAACCTCTGTTCTCTGCAACGATTCTTCTGCACCCCAGTCTCCAACGTCTGTTCTCTGCAACAGTCCTTCTGACCCCAGTGTCCAGCCTCTGCTCTCTGTAACATCCTTCTGCACCCCAGTTTCCAAACTCTGCTCTCTGTGACATTCCTTCTGCACCCCAGTCTCCATGCTCTGCTCTTTATAACAGTACTTCTGCACCGAAGTCTCCAATCTCTGCTCACTGCAAAATTGCTTCTGCACCCCAGTCTCCAAACTGTGCTCTCTATAACTGTCTTTCTGACCCCCGTCTCCAAACCTCTGCTCTCTGTAAAGATCCTTCTACAAATCAGTCTCCAACCTCTGCTTTCTGCAACTATCCTTCTGCACCTCAGTTTCCAAACTCTGCTCTCTGAAACGATCCTTCTGCACCACAGTTTCCAACCTCTGCACTCTGTAACAGTCCTTCTACAACTAGTCTCAAACCTCTTCTCTGCTCTCTGAAACAATCCTTCTGAACCCCTGTCTCCAAATTCTGCTCTCAGTCACAGTTCTTCTTCACCCCAATCTCCAAACTCTGCTCTCTGTAGCACTCCTTCTACACCCCAGTCTCCAAAGTCTACTCTCTGCAAAAGTCCTTCTGCACCTCAGTCTCCAACCTCTGCTCTCTGTAAGATCCTTCTGCAACCCATTCTCCAAACGCTGCTCTCTGTAACAGTCTTCTGCACCCCAGGCTCCAAACAATGCCCTCTGTAACAAGCCTTCTGCACCCCAGTCTTCAACCTCTGCTCTCTGTAAAAGGCCTTCTGCACCCCAGTCTCCAACCTGTGCTCTCTGCAATGATCCTTCTGCAGCCCAGTCTCCAAACTCTGCTCTCTGTAACAGTCCTTCTGCACCTCATTATCCAACATCTGCTCTCTGAAACAGTCCTTCTGCACCTCGGTCTGAAAACTCGGCTCTCTGCAAAAATCCTTCTGCACCTGAGTTTCCAAACTTTGCTCTCTGTTACAGTCCTTCTGAACCTCAGTCTACAAAATGCTCTCTGTAATATCCTTCTGCAACCCAGTCACAAAATTGTGCTATCTTTAACAGTCCTTCTGCACCTCAGTCTACAAACTCTTCTCTCTGAAACAGGCCTTCTGCACCCAGTCTCCAATCTCTGCTGTCTGTAACAGGCCTTCTGCACCCAGTCTTCAACGTCTTCTCTCTGCAAGGATCTCTCTTAACCTCAGTCTCCAACCTCTGCTCTGTGCAACAGTCCTTCTGCACCCCAGGCTCCAACTTCTGTTCTCTGTAACAATCCTTCTGTACCTGAGTCTCCAACCTCTGTTCTCTGCAACGGTTCTTCTGCACCCCAGTCTCCAACCTCTGCTCACTGCAACAGTCCTTCTGCACCCCAGTCTCCAAACTCTGCTCTTTGCTACAGTACTTCTGCACCCCAGTCTCCAACATCTGCTCTCTGTATCAGTTCTTTTGCACCTCAGTCTCCAAACTCTGCGCTCTGCATCAGTCCTTTTACTCCCCCATAACCAAAATCTGCTCTGTGTAAAGATCCTTCTGCACCTTAGTTTCCATCCTCTGCTCTCTGCAACGATCCTCCTGCACCCCAGTCTCCAAATCTGATCTCTGTATCAGTCCTTCTGCAACACAGTCTCCAACCTCTGTTCTCTGTAACAATCCTTCTGCACCTCATCTCCAAATTCTGCTCTCTGTAAAAGTCTTTCTGCACCTCAGTCTCCTACCTCTGCTCTCTTTAACAGTCCTTCTGCATCCCAGTCTCCAACATCTGCTCTCTGCAACGATCCTTCTTCTCTCCAGGCTCCAATCTCTGCTCACAGCAACGGTTTGTATACACCCCAGTTTCCAAACTCTGCTCTCTGTAACACTCCCTCTGCACCCCAGTCTCCACCCTCTACTCTCTGTAAAAGTTCTTCTGCACCTTTGTCTCCAACCTCTGTTCTCTGTAAGATCCTTCTGTCCTGCATTCTCCTAATGCTGCTCTCTGTAACAGTCTTTCTGCACCCCAGTCTCCAAACTCTGTTCTCTGTAACAGGCCTTCTGCACCCCAGTCTCCAACCTGTGCTTTCTGCAACGATCCTTCTGCACAACGGTCTCAAAACTTTGCTCTCTGCAAAAGTCCTTCTGCACCCCAGGATCCAACATCTGCTCTCTGCAACAGTCCTTCTGCACCTAAGTCTGAAAACTCTGCTCTCTGCCACAATTTTTCTGCACCCCAGTTTCCAACCTTTGCTCTCTGTAATAGTTCTTCTTAACCTCAGTCTCCAAAATGCTCTCTGTAAAATCTTTGTTCAACCCAGTCTCGAAATTGTGCTATCTGTAACATTCCTTCTGCACCCCAGTCTCCAAACTCTGCTCTCTGTAACAGGCCTTCTGCACTCCAGTCTCCAAACTCTGCACTCTGTAACAGGCCTTCTGCACCCCAGTCTCCAACCTCTTCTCTCTGCAACAATCCTTCTTCACCTCAGTCTCCAAACTCTGCTCTCTGAAAAAGTCCTTCTGGACCCCAGTCTCCAACCTCTGCTCTCTGTAACAATCCTTCTGCAACCCGGTCTCCAAACTTTGCCCTCTGTAAAAGTCCTTCTATACTGCAGTCTCCAAACTCTGCTCCCTGTAACGGTCCTTCTGAACCCCAGTCTCAAACCTCTGCTTTGTGTATCAGTTCTACTGCACCCAAGTCTCCAACCTCTGCTCTCTTTATCAGTCCTTTTGCACCTCTGTCTCCAAACTCTGTTCTCTGCAGCAGTCTTTTTACACCCCACAAACCAAACTCTGCTCTGTGTAACTCTCCTTCTGCACCATAGTTTCCAACCTCTACTCTGTGCCACAATCCTTTTGCAACCCAGTATCCAAACTCTGTTCTCTGTATCAGTCCTTCTGCACCACAGTCTCCAAACTCTGCTCTCTGCATCAGTCCTTATGCACCCAAGTCTCCAAACTCTGCTCTCTGCAACATTTATTCTGCACCCCAGTCTCCAACCTGTACTCTCTGTAAAAGTCCTTCTGCACCCCAGCCTCCAACATCTGCTCTCTGCAACAATCCTTCTTCTACCCAGTCTTGAAACTCTGCTCTCTGTAAAAGTCCTTTTGTATCGCAGTCTCCAAACTCTTCTCTTTGTAACGGTCCATCTGCACCCCAATTGCCAACCTTTGCTTTCTTTAAAAGTCATTTTGATCCTCAGACTCCAACCTCTCTTCTCTGTAACAGTCCTTCTAAGCCTCAATCTGAAACCTCTGCTCTCTACATCGATCCTTCTACACCCCAGTCTCCAAACTGTGCTATCTGTAACAATCCTTCTGCACCCAAGTCTCCAACATCTGCTCTCTGCAAGGATCATTCTGCATCCCAGTCTCCAACGTCTGTTCTCTGAAACAGTCCTTCTACACCCCAGTCTCCAACCTCTGCTCTCTGCTACAGTCCTTCTGCATCCCAGTCTCCAACCTCTGGTCTCTGCAACATTTCTTCTACACCCCAGTCTCCAACCTGTGCTTTCTGTAACTATCCTACTGCACCCTGGTCTCCAAACTCTGCTCTCTGTAGCGATCCTTCTGCACCTAAGTCTCCAACTTCTGCTCTCTCTAACGATCTTTCTGCACCCCAGTCTCCAAACTCTGCTCTCTGCAACAGTCCTTCTGCACCCCATACTCAAAGCTCTGCTCTATGTAACAGTCCTTCTGAACATCAGTGTCCAAAATCTGCTTTCTGTAACAATCTTTCTGCACCTCAGTCTCCAACCTCTGCTCTCTGCAATGATCTTTTGGCACCACAGTTTCCAACCTCTGCTCTCTTTAACAATTCTTCTAAACCCCAATCTCCAAACTCTGTTCTCTGTAACACTCTTTCTGCACCAAGTCTCCATCCTCTGCTCTCTGTAAGAATCCTTTGACACCCCAGTCTCCAGCCTCTCTTCTCTGTGAAAGTCCTTCTGCACCTCAGTATCCAACCTCTGCAATCTGTAAAGGTCCTTCTGCAACCCAGTCTCCAATCTCTACTCTCTGAAATGATCCTTCTGCACCTCAGTCTCCAACCTCTGCTCTCTGTAACAGTCCTTCTGCACCCCAGTCTCCAAAATCTGCTCTCTGCAACGATCCTTCTTCTCCCCAAGCTCCAAGCTCTGCTCTGTGCAACGGTCGTTCTGCACCCCAGTTTTCAACCTCTGCTCTCTGTAATAGTCTTTCTGCACCTCATTCTCCAAACTTTGCTCTCTGCAACAGTCCTTCTGCACCCCAGTCTTTAACCTCTGCTCTCAGTAACAGTTCTTCTGCACCCCAACCTCAAAATTCTGCTTTCTGTAACACTCATTCTGCACCCTAGTCTCCACACTCTGATATCTGTTACAATCCTTCTGGACCTCAGTCTCAAACCTCTGCTCTCTGTATCAGTTCTCCTGCACCTCGGTCTCCAAATTTGTTCTCTGCAATAGTCCTTGTGTACCCCAGTTCTAACCTCTGCTCTCTGCAACATTTCTTCTTCTCCCCAGTCTCCGAACTGTGCTTTCTGTAACATTGTTCCTTACCCCAGTTTCCAACCTCTGCTCTCTGTAAAGATCATTCTGCACCTCAGTCTCCAAACTCTGATCTCTGCAACAATCCTTCTGCACCTCAGGTTCCCACGTCTGCTCTCTGCAACGATCCTTCTGCACCCCAGTTCCCAACCTCTGTTCTCTGTAACAGTACTTCTGCACCTCAGTCGTTAACCTCTCCTCTCTGTACCAATTCTTCTGCAACTCAGTCTCCAAACTCTGCTCTCTGTAACAGGCCATCTACACCCCAGTCTTCAACCTCTGCTCTCTGAAACAGTTCTTCTGCACCACAGTCTCGAACCTCTGCTCTCTGTAACAGTTCTTCTGCACCCGAGTCTTCAACCTCTGCTCTCTGTAACAATCCTTCTGCACCCCATTCTCCAACCTCTTCTCTCTATACAGTTCTTCTGCACCCCAATCTCCAAACTCTGCTGTCTGAATCACTCCTTCTGCACCAAAGTCTCCATCTTCCTCTCTCTGTAAGAATCCTTCTGCACCCCAGTCTCCAACCTCTGCTCTCTGTAAAAGTCTTTCTGCACCTCAGTCTCCAACATCTGCTCTCACTAACAGTTTTTCTGCACCCCAGTCTCTAACCTCTGCTCTCTGTAACGATTCATCTGCAACTCAGTCTCCAACCTCTGCTCTATGTAACAGTCTTTCTGCACCCTAGTCTCCAACATCTGCTCTCTGAAATAATCCTTCTTCTACCCAGTCTCCAAACTCTGCTTTCTGTAACAGTCCATTTGTATTGCAGTCTCCAACATCTTCGCTTTGTAACGGTTCTTCTGCTCCCCAGGTGCCAGCCTCTGCTTTCTGTAACAGTCTTTCTGCACCCCAGTCTCCAGACTCTGCTCTCTGGAAGATCATTTTTCATCCCAGTCTTCAAACTCTGCTCTTTGTAGCAGTTCTTTTACACCCCAGTATCCAAAGTCTGCTCTTTTTAAAAGTCCATCTGCACATCAGTCTCCAACCTTTGCTCTCTGTAATGGTCCTTCTGCACCCCAGTCTCCAAACTCTGCTCTCTGTAACAATCCTTCTGCACCTCAGTCTCCAACGTCTGCTCTCTATAACAGTGCTTCTCTACCCCAGTCACCAACATCTGCTCTCTGCAACGGTCCTTCTGCACTCCAGTATCAAAACTCTGCTCTCTGTAACAGTCTTTCTGTACCACAGTCTCCAACATCTTCTTTGTATAATGGTTCTTCTACACGCGAACTGCTAAACTCTGCTTTCTGGAACAGTCCTTCTAAGCCTCAGATTCAAAACTCTGCTCTCTGAAACAGTCCTTCTTAGCCTCAGTCTGAAACCTCTGCTCTCTGCAACGATCCTTCTGCACCCCAGTCTCCAAAATGTGCTATCTGTAAAAATCCTTCTGCACCCCTGTCTCCAACATCTGTTCTCTGTAAAAGGTCTTCTGCACCCCAGTCTCAAACTCTGCTCTCTGTAACAAGCCTTCTACACCCCAGTCTCCAACCTCTTCTCTCTGCAATGATCATTCTGCACCTCAGTTTCCAACCTCTGCTCTCTGGGACAGTCCTTCTGCATCCCAGTCTCAAACATCTGCAATCTGCAGCGATTCTTCTTTTACCCAGTCTCCAACCTCTGCTCCCTGTAACAGTCCTTTTGTATTGCAGTCTCCAACCTCTTCTTTTTGTAACGGTTCTTCTGCTCTCCAGTTGCCAACCTCTGCTTTCTGAAACAGTCCTTCTGCACCCCAGTCTCTAAACTCTTCTCTCTTCAATGATCCTTCTGCACCTCAGTCTCTAAACTCTGCTCCCTGCAACAGTCCTTCTACACCTCAGTCTCCAGACTCTGCTATCTGTAAGATCCATTTGCATCCTAGTCTCCAACATCTGCTCTCTGTAACAGTCCTTCTGCACCACAGTATCCAACCTGTGCTCTCTGCAAAAGTCCTTCTGCACATCAGTCTCCAATCTTTACTCTTTGTAATGGTCCTTCTGCACCTTAGTATTCAAACTCTGCTCTCTTTAACAATTCTTGTGCACCTCAGTCTTCAACGTCTGCTCTCTGTAACAGTTCTTCTGCACCCCAGTCTTCAACATCTGCTCTGTGCAACGGTCCTTCTACACACCAGTCTCCAAAGTCTGCTCTCTGTAACAGTCATTCTGCACCTCAGACTCCAACCTCTGCTCTCTGTAACAGTCCTTCTAAGCCTCAGTCTGAAACCTCTGATCTTTACAACTATCCTTCTTCACCCCAGTCTTCAACCTCTGCTCTCTGTAACAGTCTTTCTGCACCTCAGTCTCCAACCTTTGCTCTCTGCAACATTCCTTCTG
This sequence comes from Ictidomys tridecemlineatus, assembly GCF_052094955.1. Lineage (NCBI taxonomy): Eukaryota > Metazoa > Chordata > Mammalia > Rodentia > Sciuridae > Ictidomys > Ictidomys tridecemlineatus. The sequence continues at coordinate 123,546 of NW_027521035.1, forward strand.
CACTCCAGTATCCAACCTCTGCTCACCGCTAAAGTCCTTCTTCACCCCAGTCTCAAAACTTTGATCTCTGCAACATTTCTTCTGCACCCCAGTCTCCAACCTGTGCTCTCTGTAACTGTCCTGCTGTACCCCAGTCTCCAACCTCTGCTCTTTGTAGCTATCCTTCTGCACCTAAGTCTTCAACCGCTGCTCTCTTCAAGATCTTTCTCGACCTCAACCTCCAAGTTCTGCAATCTGTAACAGTCCTTCTGAACCCCAGTCTCCAACCTCTGCTCTCTGAAACAATCCTTCTGAACCTAAGTCTCCAACCTCTGCTCTCTGTTACAAACTTTCTGCACCCCACTCTCCAAACTCTGCACTCTGTAACAGGCCTTCTACAACCCAGTTTCCAAACCTCTTATCTCTGCAATAATCCTTCTTCACCTCAGTCTCCATCCTCTGCTTTCTGCAACTTTTCTTCTGCACCCCAGTCTACTTCCTCTGCTATCTGTAAGAATCCTTCTGCACCCCAGTCTCCAACCGTTCCTCTCTGTAACAGTCCTTCTGCACCTCAGTCTCCAACCTCTCCTCTCTGTATCGATCTTTCTGCACCACAGTCTGAAACCTCTGCTCTCTGCAACGATCCTTCTGACCCTCATAATCCAACCTCTGCTCTCCGCAATGAATCTTCTGCACCCCGGTCGACAACCATGCTCCCTGTAAGAGTCCTTCTGCACTTCAGTCTCCAATCACTGCTCTCTGTAACAAATCTTCTGCACCTCAGTCTCCATTCTCTGCTATCTGTAACAATCCATCAGCACACCAGTCTCCAACCTCTGTTCTCTGTAACAGGTCTTCTGCACCACAGTCTCCAAACTCTGCTCTCTGTAACAGGCCTAATGCACCCCAGTTTCCAACCTCTTCTCTCTGCAATGATGCTTCTCCACCTCAGTCTCCAACCACTTCTTTCTGCAACAGTCCTGCACCTAGTCTCCAACCTCTGCTCTCTGTAAGATCCTTCTTTACACCGGTCTCCAAACTTTGCTCTCTATAAGAGTCCTTCTGCACCTCAGTCTCCAAATTCTGCTCTCTGCTACGGTCCTTCTGCACCCCAGTATCAATCCTCTATTCTCTGCAACAGTCATTCTGCAGCCCAGGCTCCAAACTCTGCTCTCTGTAACAGTTCTTCTGTACCGCAGTCTCCAACCTCTGCTGTCTGTAACGTTTTTTCTGCACCTCAGTCTCCAAACTCTACTTTCCATATCAGTTATTCTGCCCCGCAGTCTCCAAACTCTGCTCTCTGTAACAGACCTTCTGCACCTCACTCTCCAACCTCTGCTCTTTTGAACAGTTCTTCTGCACTCCAGTCTCCAACCTCTGATCTCTGTAAAATCCTTCTTCACCCCGGGTTCCAAACTTTGCTCTCTATAACAGTCCTTCTGCACCTCAGTCTCCAACTTCTGCTCTATGCAACATTCCTTCTGCACCCCAGTCTCCAACCTCTGTTTTCAGCAAAAGTCTTTCTACACCCCAGGCTCCAAACTCTGCTCTCTTTAACAGTCCTTCTGCACCCGAGACTCCAAACTCTACTTTCCAAATCAGTTATTCTGCACCCCAGTCTCCAAACTCTGCTCTCCGTAAAAGTCCTTCTGCACCTCAGTCTCCAACCTCTGCTCTCTGCAACAGTCTTTCTGCACCCCAGTCTCCAAGCACTTCTCTCTGCAAAAGTCCTTCTACATCCCAGTCTCCAAACTCTGCTCTCTGCAACGAACCTACTGCACCCCAGTCTCCAACCTCTGCTCTCTGCTACAGTCCTTCTTCAACCCAGTCTCAAACCTCTGCTCTCTGCAACATTTTTTCTGCCCCCCAGTCTCCAACCAGTGCTCTCTTCAACTGTCCTGCTGCACCCCAGTCTCCAACCTCTACTCTCTGTAGCGATCCTTATGCATCTAAGTCTCCAACCGCTGGTCTCTGAAACAGTCCTTCTGCACCCCAGTCTCCAAGCTCTACTCCAGTAACAGTCCTTCTGCACATCAGTGTCCAAACTCTGCTCTCTGTAAAAATTCTTCTCCACCTCAGTCTCCAAACTCTGTTCTCTTTAACAGGCCTTCTGCACCCCAGTCTTCAACCTCTGCTCTCTGTAACAATCTTTCTGCACCTCAGTCTCCAAACTCTGCTCTCTGTAACAGACCTTCTGGACCCCATTCTCAAACATCTGCTCTCTGTAACAGTTCTTCTGGTCAGCAATCTACAAACTCTGCACTGTGTAACACTCCTGCCCCCTAGTCTCCATCCTCTACTCTCTGTAACAGTGCTTCTACACCTCAGTCTCCAACCTCTGCTCTCTGTAACAGTCCTACTGAACCTCAGTCTGACACCTCTGCTTCAGCAACCCAGTCTCCAAACTCTGCTCTCTATAACTGTCCATCTGCACCCCAGTTTCCAAACTTTCCTCTCTGTTACAGGCCTTCTGCACGCCAGTCTCCAAACTCTTCTCTCTGTAGCAGGCCTTCTGCACCCCAGTCTCCAATATCTGCTCTCTGCAACGATCCTTCTGCACCCCAGTCTCAAACATCTGCTCTCTGCAATGATCCTACTGCACCTCAGTCTCAAACCTCTAATCTATGCAACTGTCCTTCTGCACCTCAGACTCCAAATTTTGCTCTCTGTAAGATCCTTCTGCACCCCTCTATGCAACCTCTGCTCTCTGTAACAGAACTTCTGAATCCGAGTCTCCAACCTCTGCTCTCTGTTACAGTCCTTCTGCACCCAAGTCTCCAACCTCTGCTCTCCACAACAGTCCTTCTGCACCTGAGTTACCAAAATCTGCTCTCTGCAACAGTCCTTCTGTGCCCCAGTCTCCACCTTCTGCTTTCTAAAACAGTTTTTCTGCACCCCAGTCTCAAAACCTGCTGTCTGCAACGACCCTTCTGCACCCCAGTCTCCAACCTCTGCTCTCTGTAACAGTTCTTCAGAACCTCAGTCTCCCAACTCTGCCTTCAGGAAGATTCTTCTGCAACACAGTCTTTAAACTCTGCACTCTGGAACAGTCCTTCGGCAAAACAGTTTCCAACCTCTGATCTCTGTAACAGACATTCTGCACCCCACTCTTTAACCTCTTCTCTCTGCAATGATTCTTCTCCACCACAGTCTCCAACATCTGATCTCTGAAACACTCCTTTTGAACCCCAGTCTCCAAACTCTGCTCTCTGTAAGATCCTTCTGCACCCCAGTCTCCAAACTCTGCTCTCTCTAACAGTCCTTCTGCACCTCAGTCTCCAACCCCTGCTCTGTGTAACAGCCCTTCTGCACCCCAGTTTCTAAAATCTGCTCTCTTGAACGATCCTTCTGGAACCCAGTCTCTAATGTCTGCTCTTTGCAACAGTTCTTCTGCACCACAGTCTCCAACCTCTGCTCTCTGTAAGATCTTTCTGCATTCCAGTTTCCAAACTCTGCTCTTTGTTACATTCCTTCTCCACCCCAGTCTCCAAACTCTGTCCTCTGCAACAGTTTTTCTGCTCCCCAGAATCCGAGATCTGCTCTCTGTAACAGGCCTTCTCTACCGCAGTCTCCAATCTCTGCTCTTTGTAACGATCCTTCTACACCACAGTCTCCATCTCTGCTTTCTGTATCAGTCGGTCTGAACGGCAGTCTCCAACCTCTGTTCTCTCTATCTATCCTTCTGCACCTTAGTCTCTAACCTGTGCTCTATGTAAGAGTCCTTCTGCACCCTAGTCTCCAACCTCTGCTCTCGGTAACATACTTATACCGCAGTCTCCAACCTCTGCTCTCTGTAATGGTCATTCTGCAGCCCAATTTGGGAACTCTGCTTTCTGTAACAGTCCTTCTGCACCTCAGTGTGAAACCTCTGCTCTCTGCAGGATCCTTCTGCACCCTAGTCTCCAAACACTGCTCTGTATAACAGTCCACTTGCACCTCAGTCTCCAACCTCTCCTCTCTGTAACAGGCCATCTGCAAGCCAGTCTCCAAACTCTTCTCTCTGTAGCAGGCCTTCTGCACCCCAGTCTCCAAAATCTGCTCTATGCAATGATCCAAGAGCACCCCACTCTCCAACTTCTGATGTCTGCAACAGTCCTTCTGCACCTCAGTCTCCAAATTCTGCTCTCTGTAAGGTGCTTCTGCACCCCTTTGTCCAACCTCTGCTCTCTGTAACAGTCTTTCTGCACCTCAGTCTCTTACCTCTGCTCTCTCTAACAATCCTTCTGCACCTCAGTCTCCCAACTCTGCTTTCTGTAAGATGCTTTTGCAACCAAGTCGTTAAATTCTGCACTCTGTAAGAGTACATCTGCACAACAGTCTCCAACCTCTTCTCTCTGCAACGATTCTTCTACACCCCAGTCTCCAACAACTGCTCTCTGCAACAGTCCTGCCGCACAACAGTCTCCAAACTCTTCTCTCTGTAATAGTCCTTCTGCACCCGAGTCTCCAAACTCTGCTCTCTGCAATGATTATTCTGGACCCCAGTCTCCAATGTCTGCTCTCTGCAACAGTTCTTCGGCAACACAGTCTCCAACCTCTGCTCTCTGAAAGATCTATCTGCACTCCAGTTTCCAAACTCTGCTCTCTGTAACATTTCTTCTCCACCCCATTCTCCAACCTCTGTCCTCTGCAACAGTCGTTCTGCTCCCCAGTCTCGAACATCTGCTCTCTGTAACAGTCCTTATGTACCGCAGTCTCCAAGTTCTGCTCTGCGTAACGGTCCTTCTACACCCCAGTCTCCAAACTCTGCTTCCTGTATCAGTCTGTCTGAACCCCAGTTTCCAAGGTCTGTTTTCTGTATCTATCCTTCTGCACCTCAGTCTCCAACCTGTGCTCTATGTAAGAGTCCTTCTGCACCCCAGTCTCCAACATCTTTTCTGGATAACAGTCCTATACCACAGTCTCCAACATCTGCTCTCTGTAAAAGTCTTTCTGCACCCAAATTTCAAAACTCTGCTTCCTGTAACAGTCTTTCTGCACAAGAGTCTCCAAACTCTGCTCTCTGTAACAGTCCTTCTACACCCCAGTCTCCAAACTCTGCTTTCTGTATAAGTCTTTCTGAACCCCAGTCTGCAAACTCTGTTCTCTGTATGTATCCTTCTGCACCTCAGTCTCCAACCTCTTCGCTATGCAACAGTTCTTCTATACTGCAGTCTTCAAACTCTGCTCTCTGTAAAGATCTTTGTGCAGCACATACTCAAAACTCTGCTTTCTGTATCAATCCTTCTGCACCCTAGTCTCCAAATTCTGCTCTCTCTAAGAGTCTCTCTGCACCTCAGTATTCAACCTCTGCTCTCTGTAACAGTCCTTCTGCACCCCAGTCTCGAAACTCTGATCTCTGCAACAATCCTTCTGCACCCCAGTCTCCAACGTCTTCTCTCTGCAACAGTCCTTCTGCATCCCAGTCTGCAAACTCTGCTCTCTGTAACAATCCTTCTGCCCCTCAGTCTCCAACCTCTGCTCTATGTAAAAAGAATTTTGCACGTCAGTCTTCAACCTCTGCTCTTTGCAACAGTCCTTCTGCACTCCAGTCTCCAAACTCGGCTCTCTGCAACAGTCCTTCTGCACCCCAGTCTCCAACCTCTGCTCTCTTCAACAGTCCTTCTGCACCAAAGTATCCAACCTCTGCTCTCTGTAAGATTCTTCTGCACTCCAGTATCCAAACTCTGCTCTCTGTAACATTATTTATCCACCCCATTCTTTAACCTCTGCTTTCTGCAAATGTCCAGCAACACCCCAGTCTCCAACCTCTGTCTTCTGCAACAGTCCTTCAGTTCCCCAGTCTCCAACCTCTGCTCTCTGCAACAGTCCATCTGCACCCAGGCTCCAAACTCTGCTCTCAATAACAATCCTTCTGCACCTCAGTCTCCAAAATCTGTTCTCTGCAACTGTCCTTCTGCACCTCATTCTCAAACCACCACTCTCTGTAACAGTCCTTCTGCACTTCCTTCTCCTACCTCTGCTCTCTGCAACAGTCCTTCTGCACCCCAGTCTCCAACCTCTGCTCTCTGTAATAATCCGTATGTACCACAGTCTTCAACCTCTGCTATCGGTAACAATCCTTCTGCACCCCAGTCTCCAAACTCTGCTTTCTGTATCTGTCCTTCTGAACCCCAGTCTCAAACCTCTGCTCTCTGTATCTATCCTTCTGCACCTCAGTCTCCAACCACTGCTATCTGTTACAGTTTTACTATACTGCAGTCTCCAAACTCTGCTCTTTTTTATGGTCCTTTTGCAGCCCAATTTCCAACCGCTTCTTTCTGTAACAGTCCTTCTGCACCTCAGACTCCAAACTCTGCTCTTTGTAACAGTTCTTCTACACCTCAGTCTCCAACCTCTGCTCTCTGTAACAGTCCATCTGCACCTCAGTCTGACACCTCTGTTCTCTGAACGATCGTTCTGCACCCCAGTCTCCAACCACTGCTCTCTGTAACAATCCACATGCACCTCAGTCTCCAATCTCTTCTCTCTGTAAGATCCTTCAGTAACTCAGTCTCCAACTCTGCTCTCTATAACAGTCCTATTGCACCCCAGTCTCCAACATCTCCTCTCTGTAACAGGCCTTTTGCACGAGAGTCTCAAAAGTCTGCTCTCTGTAGCATGCCTTCTGCACCCCAGTCTCCAACCTCTGCTCTCTGCAAGGATCCTTCTGCACCCCAGTCTCCAACTTATGCTCTCTGCAATGATCCTACTGCACCCCAGTCTCAAACCTCTGATTACTGCAACAGTCTTTCTGCAACTAAGTCTCCAAATTCTGCTCTCTGTAAGATCCTTCTGCACCCCTGTCTCCAAGCTCGGCTTATTTCAACGATCCTTCTGCACCCCACTGTCCAACCTCTGCTCTATGTAACAGGATTTTGCACCTCAGTCTCCAACCTCTGCTCTCTGCAACAGTCCTTCTACACCCCAGTCTCCAACTTCTGCTCTCTCTAGGAGTCCTGCTGCACCTAAGTCCCTAACCTCTGCTCTCTGCAACAGTTCTTTTGCACCGCAGTCCCCAACCTTTTCTCGTTGCAACAGTCCTTCTGCACCGCAGTCTCCAACCTCTGCTCTCTGCAACAATCCTTCTTCACCTCAATCTCCAATCTCTGTTCTCTGCAACTGTACTTCTTCACCTCAGTCTCTAACCTCTACTCTCTGCAACAGTCCTTGTGCACTTCAATCTCCAACCTCTGCTCTCTGTAGGATCCTACTAAAACTCAGTCTTAAACCTCTGCTCTCTGTATCTATCCTTCTGCACCTCAGTCTCCAACCACTGCTCTCTGTAGAAGTCCATCTGCACCTCAGTCTGACACCTCTGCTCTCTGCAGGATCCTTCTGCAGCCCAGTCTCCAAGCACTACTCTCTGTAACAGTCCACCTGTACCTCAGTCTCGAAACTCTGCTCTCTATACCATTCCTTGTGCACACCAGTCTCCAACCTCTCCTCTCTGTAACAGGCCTTCTGCACACTAGTCTCCAAAATCTCCTCTCTGTAGCAGGCCTTCTGCACCCCAGTCTTCAACTTCTGCTCTCTGAAACGTTCCTTCTGCACCCCAGTCTCTAACCTCTGCTCTTTGCAATGATTTTACTGCACCCAAGTCTCCAATCTCTGATCATTGCAACAGTTCTTTTGGAACTCTGTCTCCAACTTCTGCTCTCTGTAAGATCCTTCTGCACCCCTGTCTCCAAGCTCTGCTTATTGCAACGATCCTTCTGCGCCCTAGTGTCCAACCTCTGCTGTATGTAATAAAATTTTGCACCTCAGTCTCCAAGCTCTGCTCTCTGCAACAGTCCTTCTGCACACCCAGTTTCCAACTTCTCCTCTCTCTAAGAGTCCTTCTGCAACTCAGTCTCCAACATCTACTCTCTGCAACATTCGTTCTGCAGCCCAGTCTTCATCCGCTGCTCTCTTAAACAGTACTTCTTCACCCCAATCTCCAACCTCTGCTCTCTGCAACAGTCTTTCTGCACCCCAGTCTCCAACCTCTGCTCTCTGTAACAGTCCTTGTGCACCTCAGTCTCCAACCTCTACTCTTTGTAACAGTCCTTCTGCACTTCACTCTCCAACCTCTGCTCTCTGTAGGATCCTTCTAAAACCCAGTCTCAAACCTCTGTTCTCTGTACCTATTATTCTGCACCTCAGTCTCCAACCTCTGCTCTCTCTTACAGTTTTTCTATACTGCAGTCTCCAAACTCTGGTCTCTGTTACGGTCCTTCTGCACCCCAATTTAAACCACTTCTTTCTGTAACAGTCCAACTGCACCTCAGTCTCCAAACTCTGCTCTCTGTAACAGTTCTTCTACACCTCAGTCTCCAACCTCTGCTCTCTGTAACAGTCCTTCTGCACCTCAGTCGGACACCTCTGCTCTCTGCACAACTCTTCTGCACCCCAGTCTCCAAACACTGTTATCTATAACAGTCTTTCTCAACACCAGTCTCAAAACTCTGCTCTCTGTATTTATCCTTCTGCACCTCAGTCTCCAACCTGTACTATCTGTAACATTCCTTCTGCACCCCAATTTCCAACCTCTGCTTTCTGTAACAGTTCTTCTGCACATCAGTCTCCAAACTCTACTCTATCTAACAGTACTTCTACACCTCAGTCTCCAACCTCTGCTCTCTGTAACAGTCCTTCTGCACCTCAGTCTGACACCTCTCCTCTCTGCATGGTCCTTTTGCACCTCAGTCTCCAACCAGTGCTCTATGTAACAGTCCACCTGCACCTCAGTCTCCAAACTCTTCTCTCCGTAAGATCCTTCAGCAACCCAGTCTCTAAACTCTGCTCGCTATAACAGTCCTTCTGCACCCCAGTCTCCAACCTCTGCTCTCTGTAACAGGCTTTCTGGACGCCAGTCTCCCAACTCTTCTCTCTTTAGCAGGCCTTCTGTACCCCAGTCTTCATAATGTGCTCTCTGCAACGATCCTTCTGCATCCCAGTCTCCAACCTCTGATCTCTGCAACAGTCCATCTGCACCTCAGTCTCCAAATTATGCTCTCTGTAAGATGCTTCTGCACACCTGTATCCAACCTCTGCTCTCTGTATCAGTCTTTCTGCACCCGAGTCTCCAACCTCTGCTCTCTGTAACAGGACTTTTCAAACCTAGTCTAAAACCTATGCTCTCTACCACAGTCCTTCTGCACACTACTTACCAACATCTGCTCTCTGCAACAGACCTTCTGCACCTCAGTCTTAAAACTCTGCTCTCTGCAACGACCCTTCTGCACCCCAGTCTCCTACCTCGGCTTTCTGTAACAGTCCTTCTGCACCTCAGTCTTTCAAGTCTGCTCTCTGTAACAGGTCTTCTGCAACCCAGTCTCCAATCTCTGCTCTTTGCAACAGGCTTTCTGCACCCCAGTCTCCAACCTCTTCTCTCTGCAACGATTCTTCTCCACCCCAGTCTCCAACATCTGCTGTCTGCAACAGTCGTTTTGAACCCCAGTCTCCAAACTCTGCTGTCTGTAAGATCCATCTGAACCCCAGTCTCCAACCTATGCTCTCTGTAACAGTCCTTCTACACCCAAATCCCCAAACTCTGCTCTCTGTAACAGTCTTTCTGCACCTCAGTCTCCAACCTCTGCTCTCTGTAACAGTCCTTCTGTACTCCAGTCTCTAAAATCTGCTCTCTGCAACATTCCTTCTGCACCCCAGTCTTCAACATCTGCTCTCTGCAACACTCCTTCTGCACCCCAGTCTCCAAACTCCGTTGTCTGCAACGATCCTTCCGGACCCCAGTTTCCAAACTCTGCTCTCAGTAACAGTCCTTCTGCACCACAGTCTCCAAACTCTGCTCTTTATAAGATTCTTCTGCACTCTAGTTTCCAAACTCTGCTGTCTATAACATTCCTTCTCCACCCCAGTCTTCAACCTCAGCTCTCTGCAACAGTCCTTCTGCTCCCCAGTCTCCGAGATCTGTTCTCTGTAACAGTCCTTCTGTTTCGCAGTCTCCAACCTCTGCTCTTTGTAAAGGTCCTTCTACACCCCAGTCTCCAACCTCTGCTTTCTGTATCAGTCTGCCTGAACCCCAGTCTCCAAAATCTGTTCTCTGTATCTATCCTTTGCACCTCAGTCTCCAACCTATTCTCTATGTAAGAGTTCTTCTGTACTCCAGTCTTCAACCTCTGCTCTAGGCAACAGTCCTATACTGCAGTCTCCAAAATCTTCTCTCTGTAACGGTCCTTCTGCACCTTAATTTCCAAACTCTGCTTCCTGTTACAGTTTTTCTGCACCTGAGCCTCCAAACTCTGCTCTCTGTAACAGTCTTCTACACCCCAGTCTCCAATCACTGCTCTCTGTAAAAGTCCACCTGTACCTCAGTCTGAAACCTCTGTTCTCCACGATTCTTCTGCACCCCAGTCTCCAACCACTCCTCTCTGTAACAGTGCACCTGCAGTTCAGTCTTTAACCTCTGCTCTCTGTAAGATCATTCAGCAACTCAGTCTCCAAACACTGCTCTCTATAACAGTTCTTCTGCACCCCAGTCTCAAACCTCTCCTCTCTGTAACAGGTCTTCTGCAGAAATGTCTCCAAACTCTGCTGTATGCAACGATCATTCTGCACGCCTGTCTCCAACCTCTGCTCTCTGCAATTATCCTACTAAACCCCAGTCTCCAACCTCTCATCTCTGAAACAGTCCTTCTGCACCTCAGTGTTCAACCTCTGCTCTCTGTAATAGGCCTCCTGAACCCCAGTCTCCAACCTCTAATCTCTGCAATGATTCTTCTCCACCCACTTCTCGAACATCTGCTCTCTGCAACTGTCCTTTTGCACCCCAGTCTGCAAACTCTCTGTAACATCCATCTGAACCGCAGTCTTCAACCTCTGCTCTCTCTAACAGTCCTTATGCACGCCAGTCTCCAAACGCTGCTCTCTGTAACAGTCCTACCGCAACTCAGTCTCCAACCCCTGCTCTCTGTAACAATCCTTCTGCACACCAGTCTTTAAAATCTGCTCTCTGCAACAGTCCTTTTCAACCCCAGTCTCCAACATCTGCTCTCTACAACAGTCCTTCTTCACCACAGTCTCCAAACTCTGCTCTCTGCAACGAACCTTCTGGACCCCAGTCTCCAACGTCTGTTCTCTGCAACAGTCAATCTGCAATACAGTCTCCAACTTCTGCTCTCTGTAGGATCCTTCTAAAACCCAGTCTCAAACCTCTGCTATGTGTATCTATTATTCTGCACCTCAGTCTCCAACCTCTGCTCTCTGTAACAGTTTTTCTATACCGCAGTCTCCAAACTCTGGTCTCTGTTACGGTCATTCTGCACCTCAATTTCCAACCACTTCTTTCTGTAACAGTCCTTCTGCACCTCAATTTCCAACCACTTCTTTCTGTAACAGTCCTTCTACACCTCAGTCTCCAACCTCTGCTCACTGTAACAGTCCTTCTGCACCTCAGTCTGACACCTCTTCTCTCTGCACGATTCTTCTGAACCCCAGTCTCTAAACACTGTTCTCTATAACAGTCCTTCTGAACACCAGTCTTAAAACTCTGCTCCCTGTATCTATCCTGCTGGACCTCAGTCTCCAAACTGTACTCTCTGTAACATTCCTTCTACACGCCAGTTTCCAACCTCTGCTCTTTGTAACAGTTTTTCTATACCGCAGTCTCCAAACTCTGGTCTTAGTAACGGTCCTTCTGCACCCCAATTTCCAACCTCTGCTTTCTGTAACAGTTCTTCTGCAAATCAGTCTCCAAACTCTATCTAACAGTACTTCTACACCTCAGTTATTAACCTCTGCTCTATGTAACAGTCCTTCTGCACCTCAGTCTGACACCTCTCCTCTCTGCATGGTCCTTCTGCACCTCAGTCTCCAACCACTGGTCTCTGTAACAGTCCACCTGCACCTCAGTCTTTAACCTCTTCTCTCCGTAAGATCCTTCAGCAACCCAGTCTCCAAACTCTGCTCCCTATAACAGTCCTTCTGCACCCCAGTCTCCAACCTCTCCTCTCTGTAACAGGCTTTCTGGACACCAGTCTCCCAACTCTACTCTCTTTAGCAGGCCTTCTGCACACCAGTCTCCATAATGTGCTCTCTGCAATGATCCTTCTGCACCCCATTCTCCAACCTCTGATCTCTGCAACAGTCCATCTGCACCACAGTCTCCAAATTATGCTCTCTGTAAGATGCTTCTGCACACCTGTATCCAACCTCTGCTCTTTGTCAGAGTCCTTCTGCCCCTGAGTCTCCAACCTCTGCTCTCTATAACAGGACTTTTCCACCCTAGTCTAAAACCTCTGCTCTCTACCACAGCCCTTCTGCACACTACTTACCAATATCTGCTCTCTGCAACAGTCCTTCTGCACCTCAGTCTTAAAACTCTGCTCTATGCAACGACCCTCCTCCCCCAGTCTCCTACCTCGGCTCTCTGTAACAGTCCTTCTGCACTTCAGTCTCCCAACTCTGCTCTTTGTAAGATCCTTCTGCAACCCAGTCTATAAACTCTGCGCTTTGTACCTGTCCTTCTGCACAACAGTCTCTTATTTCTGCTCTCTGTAACAGGACTTCTACAACCCAGTCTCCAAACTCTGCTCTTTGTAACAGGCTTTCTGCACCCCAGTCTCCAACCTATTCTCTCTGCAACGATTCTTCTCCACCCCAGTCTCCAACATATGCTGTCTGCAACAGTCGTTTTGAACCACAGTCTCCAACCTCTGCTCTCTGTAAGATCTTTCTGCACTCCTGTTTTCAAACTCTGCTCTCTGTAAAATTTCTTCTCCACCACAGTCTCAAACCTCTGTCCTCTGCAACAGTCCTTCTGCTTTCCAGTTTCCAAGATCTGCTCTCTGTCACAGACCTTAAGTACTGCAGTTTCCAAACTCTGCTCTCTGTAACGGTCCTTCTGCAACCCAGTCTCCAACCTCTGCTTTTTGAATCAGTCCTTCTGAACCCCAGTCTCCAACCTCTGCTCTTTGTATCTATCCTTCTGCACCTCAGTCTTAAACCTGTGTTTTCTGTAACAGTCCTTCTGCACCCCAGTCTCCAACCTCTGCTCTCTGTAACAGTCCTTTTATATCGCAGACTCCAACCTCTGCTCTCTGAAACGGTACTTCTGCACCCCAATTTCCAACCTCTACTTTCTGTAACAGTCTTTCTGCACGTCAGTCTCTAAACTCTGCTCTCTATAACAGTCCTTCTACACCTCAGTCTGAAACCTCTGCTCTCCATGATTCTTCTGAACCCCAGTCTCCAACCACTGCTCTCTGTAACAGTCCACCTGCACCTCAGTCTCTAACATCTGCTCTCTGTAATTTCCTTCAGCAAAGCAGTCTCCAAACTCTAGTCTCTGTAATAGTTTTTCTGCACCCCAGTCTTCACCCTCTCCTCTCTGTTACTGGCCTTCTGCACGCCAGTGTCGAAACTCTGCTCTCAATAGCAGGCCTTCTGCACATCAGTCTCCAAACTCTATCTAACAGTACTTCTACACCTCAGTCATTAACCTCTGCTCTATGTAACAGTCCTTCTGCACCTCAGTCTGACACCTCTCCCCTCTGCATGGTCCTTCTGCACCTCAGTCTCCAACAACTGGTCTCTGTAACTGTCCACCTGCACCTCAGTCTTCAACTCTGCTCTCTGTAGCAGGCCTTCTGCACCCAAGTCTCCAAACTCTGCTCTCTGCAATGATCCTTCTACATCTCAATCTCCAACCTCTGCTCTCTGCAATGATCCGACTGCACCCCATTATCCAAACTCTGATCTCTGTAAGATTCTTTCTTCAAATCTGCTCTCTGTACCAGTCCTTCTACACCCCAGTCTCCAACCTCTCTTTTCTGTAACAGGCCTTCTGCACGCCCGTCTCCAAATCTGCTCTCTTTAGCAGGCCTTCTGCACGCAAGTCTCCAACCTCTGCTCCCTGCAACGATCCTTCTGCACCTCACTCTTTAACCTCTGCTCTCTGCAATGATCCTACTGCACCCCAGTCTCCAACCTCTGCTCTCTACAACAGTCCTTCTGCACCTCAGTCTTCAAATTCTGCTCTCTGTAAGATCCTTCTGCACCGCTGTCCACAACCTCTGCTCTCTGTAACAATCCTTCTTTACCCCAGTCTCTAACCTCTGCTCTCCGCAACAGTTCTTCTGCACCCCAGTCTCCAAACTCTGCTCTCTCCAACAGTCCTTCGGCACCCTAGTTACCAACATCAGCTCTCTTTTACAATCCTTCTCCACCCCAGTCTCCAACCTCTGCTCTCTGTAACAGTCCTCCTGTACTGCAGAATCCAACCTCTGTTCTCTGTAAAGGTCTTTCTGCACCCCAGACTCCAATCTCTGCATTCTGTATCAGTCCTTCTGCAACCCAGTCTCTCTCCTCTGCTCTCTATAACAGTCCTTCTGCACCCCAGTCTCCAAAGTCCGCTATCTGCAACAGTCCTTCTGCACACCAGTCTCCATTCTCTGCTCTCTATCATAAATATTTGAATAGAAGCTTTCATACATATGTATCTGTGATCATCTCTGATTATTTCTTAAAAGTAAAATTATAAGGCACCTGCTTTTAAATACATTGATCTATTTTTTCAGTAGAAACTTTTATTTTTTTAAGTTTTATAAGATACAAGAAATTTTGACAAATGATATATACTTAGGTATTTTTCTTCTTTTGTATTATAAGATTTACCTCAGTGAACATTACATTTCCTGAAAAAAAAAATGATTGATACAATTACTGATTTTCTATCATGTTACCCATGCTAATCCGTGATCCATTGTTTTGAACTAAAATTTCTGTTTCTTTTTCAATCTTAAATGAAAAAGTTTATAGTAAAACATTAGGCTCTTGGTCCAGATAGATGTGGATTGAAATCCATCTATTGTTTACTAGATGTTGTTTGTAAAAAAGTCAGCTCATCTCTATTCCTCAGTTTGTTCCTTGCTTAGGATATTAATGATGTCTATTTCACAACTGCTGAAAAAACTTTTGAGATAATATAAGCTATGTGTCTGGCACATTACATTTACTCAATGCCTTTTATCAATTAGAAAATGTCTATCCATTTTTTACAAGTAGTTTTTTTTTTTTTTTGGTGTATGTGTGCTGGGTTTTGAATTCAGAGCCTTATGCATACTAAGCATGCACTCTACCTCTGGACTTTGCCCCTATTTTCTTTTAGTTATAGTTTTTATCATAAATAGATATTGAATTTTCTTATTTTCTCTGCATCTATTGAAATGATACATATTTTTTTCTTATTTAGTCTGTTACTATGGAAATTTGGTTGATTGAATTTTTGAGTATTGAACCAGCCTTGCATTCTGGGATTGATCTCAATTGACTGTAATGTTATCCTTATTCTATATGGCTGAGTTGAGTTTGTTAATATTGTTCTCTGCTTGTTTTTGTGTATTCTATTTTCGCTGTTCTCCAGAGATAATCTATTTCTTGAAAAATTCTCAGCTGTATTCTACTGTTATTTTCAGTCAATGCATGTTAGTGGACTAGTGGAAAACAGAGAAGGGATTTCTGATGTTTCCAGGAAGTGCTGCCTTAGGTACTGTAAACTCAGTCACAGGGATATGGCCTTCACAGTGAGCCAATTTCTAGCAATATGGCTGAGCCTAGTTCTTATTCCTCCTGACGTTAGACATTTCAGCCTGTTCCTTTCCATAGCTATAAAGGTTTTCCTTTGAGTGTCCTAATGTAACAGTTTCTGTTACTCTTGCCTCTGAAGACTACAGCTTTTGTTCTATGCAAAAAATCAGGAAAAGGGTCTGGGAGAAGTTTTTCCTGCTGTTGCTGCTCTTTGACCCTCCACCTATCCAAGAAATGATACCGTTATAGACACTTTCTCAGAATTCTTCCCTATCTTCCTGGGAGCATTTGAGGGAATCCATGGAGAAAAAGAAAAAAATACAAACATCTTATGTCTATAGCCCTCTGGGTCTTTATTCTCTTAAACCAGTCTATACTTAGTCTTTAGAAATCCATTAACTATTTTTTATTTGAGTTTTTTTTTTTTTATAAATAAACTCCTATGTATCTAGTGGGTTATCCCATAGTTAAAAAAAATGCCTGGATTATTTTGGTTGCTTATCTCTTCCCAGACTTTGGTTAGTTGTTTGCCTTACAATCTTCATTCCTAATAAAGTCAAGGAAAGTCATTAATTTGCATTTTCTTCTGCTCTTTTTGCTTATTATAATGATGAAAACAACATGCTTTCTAGCTATTTCGAATGATACTCAAGGTGAAATTTGAAGTCTATACACTTACTTTTCAAAAATATTTAGTAATTTCTAATTTAGTTAAATATGTAGTTATTCTATTCAAAACAATCCCATTCCTAGCATATTTCCAAGGAAATTAATGCACAGTTCACAAAAATTCTTGTGTAAAAATTCATAATAACTCAAACAAATATTATGCCTTCAGCCGAAGGATACAAGACAAATCATGGTTTATCATGCAGTGAAATAATTCAGTTACTTTAGAAACACAAATACTGGAACATTAATTACATTGATAAATCTAAAAGAAAATTTCTGGGTGAATGAAGCCAGATACAAAATATATACTGTATGTTTCCTTTAAATAAAGTTCAAAAATTAGCAAAACAGCTACAATGGTCAAGTAATAATGGTGGTCTTTTTTTTTTTTTTGAGCTCAGGGGTGTTATCAGTTG